>NC_080029.1:64264195-64564195 GCF_030020395.1 Manis pentadactyla | reverse complement strand
GGGTTTTTCCCTACATCAAGCAATTCTCTGACACCAGTGTGGGTAAAATTGTAACATTTCCAGAGTACCTTGCCTGGCTTTAGTGCATTTGCATATCCTCAGGTGTGGAGAGAAGTTCATCTCCATGTCAATGGGTAATTACCTGGGCAACCCAGGGTGTGTCTGAACCTGAGAGTTTAAAGCTTGCTTGCTTCTTCAGGAGCAGAGGAGAGAGAAGGCCCTGGACTGCAATTTGTAAGCAATAAATGGGTTTTAAACTTTATTTCTCCCTTTGACTGATTTCGGTCTTTAGAGGTATTTTGCCCCGGGATTTCCTCTCCCTGGACTTACACCAGCTGGCTATCCTACAATTCAACTTAATTCTGACACTCTCTATCCAGAGATAGCATCTGATCCCACAGGTTAAGGGCTCAGTTCCACAAGACTGTCCCCACTTCAAATGCCAATCCCAAGTTCTGGTTGTCTCCTGTGCTTCTGACCAACTGGCTATAAATCAGTTTCCCACGACCCCCTCCGTGGGTTCGATTAATTTGTTAGAGCAGCCACAGAAAACCAGTTTACTCAATAGATTACTGGCTTATTACAGAGGATATTATAGGATACAAATCAACAGCAAGATGAAGAGATACATAGGGTGAGGGCCCAAACAAAGAGCTTCTGTCCCATGGAGTTTGGGGTCTGGCACAGTGGCAGGTGGAACCATTCTGGGTCACCAGTTTAGAAGCTCTAGAACCCACCAGGCTTCATTACAGAGGTTTGATTGATGAAATCATTGGCCATTGGTGATTGGTACCTCTAGCTCCTCTCCCCACCTTGGAGATCAGAGGAGTGGGACTGAAAGTTCCAGTTCTCTAATCACAAGGTTTTTCTAAGGTGTGGTTCAAAAGTCACATTATTAACATAAAAAAAAAGACCCTTTAACTCTCTCACTACTTGGGAAATTCCAGAGGTTTTAGGATCTCTGAGCTAGAAATGGGGACTAAGAGCAAATATGTATTTCTCATTATAAATCACAGTATCACAATGAGTCATTATTAGATGATTCCAGAAGTATATAACTTTTGTATAAGTATATAATTGTATATATTATATATAACCTTGTAGAGAGGAAATGTTCTATCTGCCCTCCAGATCCACTCTCCATCCCTCTTCACCTGCTCTGGTGACTGACCCTTATTGACTAGTGTAATGCCTTTGACTTCCAGTTGGGTTCAACCAGTGAAGCTTCCCAGCAGAAATCAGAGGAAGAGAGGACAATGAGGGTGGTGCTGTACTTGCCCAACTTCTCCCAGAAAAATCACCTGGGGCTACCTAGGTCCCTTGACTGAAGGTCTCACAGCTCCTCTTCCTGCAGTCTCCACCTCTCTGCACAGTCTGCTCCCTCCCTTTATCTTTTCAGGCTGAGGGTGAGACTAGCCTCCATACTGCTGTCCCTTGTGGTCCCCTACACACTGCACACACTTGTGCAAATAGAACCTCTAGTAAATCCTACTTGAATTGTCCTAATTTGAGTGTACCATCTGTTTCCTCATGGTACTTTGACAGATACACCTTGACAGAAGCAATTTACCAAGCTGTTATTGGCCATAAACAACCAATTATAAATTAGTTCATGAGATTACTTTTCAAGGTATAACTACCTAAGGTTGGGCTCAGAGGCAATGGAACATAGGACAAGTAAATCTTCATAGAGATAAAACAAACAACACAGCACAAGAGAAAGAGCAAGGGGTTTGAAATCAAGACATCTTAGCTGGAGTTCCAGATCAGCAGTTCACAGCACCTCTGGGCCTCATTTTTCTCATCTGTAAAATAAATATTTTAAAATAGATCAGTGGCATTTCAATATGTATTTCACAAAATTCCACAGCTCCACAGAGGTACCTCAAGGTCCATGAGTCAAAAGGAGAAATAAAATGGGAGAAACCAGTTTCTCTCTTACAAGCAGTCCTCCCACGTCTCTCCAACCCACAGGGCTGCAGAATAGGAGAGAGCTCCACCCCACCTCTCTGGCCCACATAAGCCCTCCCTTGCTCATGTAACTAGCCATTGACAAGGAGACGGACTACTGCTCTCCACCCCTTGGAAACACCTATTGAAATGGAGATGCACTAAAGCCAGGTGAGAGATTCTGGAAATATTGCAATTTTACCCACACCAGGGCAGCTCTGTTGTCTGCTTTGTATGGAACAAGATAACCACGGTTGTGACTGAGGGGTACAGATTAAGGACAGGATACTTCGTTTTGGACATTTCTGAGGTCATGGATGTGAGACTTGGTATTCCAGCTGCCAGTCCTCTTGAGGGGAAGGTGCTTTGGGCTGTGTGGTGCGTGTTAAAGGTCAGCATGGTGTCTTTGGCTTTTTGGCATCAACTCTGGTGGGGAAGAACATTCTCCCTCCCTCTTCTAGGCCTCATTGCAGGTACTTGTGGTGGGGAACGATCCTGGGCAATGCTGGCAGCAATGGAAATGAATCCAAATCTGAGTCCCCACACTCCCAGCTGAGACTAGTAGGAAAACCAAGAGGACTGGGGCATGAGTCTACCCTCTGGAGTTCTTGGATTTATTACAGAGAGAAATTCTGGGAAGGAAAAAAAAAAAGATATGTTCCTGGGATTGGGGTACATACACCAGTGTACACACACACACACTGGTGTGTCAGAGTTGTTTAACTTCAATGTTAAAAGGAATGTGATTGTATTTTGGACCCCTAGCTGGTACTAAGTGATGCATATTCATGACATATAGACGATGTGTGGCATATATTAGGTGCCCAAAACTGGAATAAATTAATGCATGGATGAATGAAAAGTGGATGAATTCTGGTTGCCACTGCATTAGAAGATAAGGATTCTGCTCGTAAACATGTGTATGAAAAACTGAGTTTTCACATTAGAGTCCGGTTAGCTGTGATGGCCAATGAGTATGGTGACACCCATTCTTGCTGGATCCTTGCAGGTCCCCCAAGGACGATCAGGAAGGGCTACTGGCCAGCAGCAAGAGGAGATGCAGAGAAAAAGAATAGAAAATACAAATTTCAATGACGCACATTTTTCTCTCTTTGGCATTTTCTTTCCTTTATGGTTCAACAAGATCAAATAAAATTTGTAATGATTTAAAGGTGCAAAACAAAGCCACTAGATTTTTTTCAACTTTTTACTTTGAAATAATTACCAATTCACAGGAAGTTGAAAAACTGGTACAGAGAGACAAGTGTACACTTGCAACTGTATCTTCCAACAAAGTATATTTTTTAAATGTAAAATCCAGTTAAATATTTTTGAGCTACTTTATGCCACTTAACTATTCTGAAACACTGATTAATTTAGAGTTTAGGATCCAACAGAAACTATTGTTCACATTTAAAATGGTATCTCAGACATAATTCCAATGAAGGAATCAAATTGGCACCAAAAAACAAAATCACTGCTCTGTTTCAAATGATAAACCTTTAGTAAAAGGTCACTTAATTGGGAAGTTACAGAGATAAAGGATTATCTTTAGGGTGTTTGAAAAATATGAGTCCACTGTGAAACCGTTAGCTCCTGGCTTTCTGGGAAAGTAGCCAGCAGAGGGCACTGTAGGCTTCAGAGACTGCAGAACACGCTGGGGGAATCCCTCTAGAACCCTTAGTCTTACTTCTTGCAAGATACTTCCAGCTAGTGTTATGAGCTCGTCTGTTGAATGACTACAGAGTACTTTTTTGGTGACAAAAATAAAAATTTCACAACTCCAAAATAGGCATGAATACTTTAAAAATAATGCAATATCCTTGCATCATCTTTTCCCAATCATTCATTTTGTTCTTTGAATCAGTCACTTTGTGACACAGGATTCCAGGAGGTAACACACCGATGACTATCAGGATTTCTTAATCCTGAACACTCTTGCCTGAATCCACATACATTGCCTAAGCCCAAATGCAGTGTGAATCTATTTCTACATCAGTCTTTAATTAACTTATAAAACACTGATATCTTGGCAAGAGAGCCAGGCATGCTCTTTTTCACCTTTTATGAACAGTGTACAAAATAGGATTATAATTTTCTCCATAAACATGAGGCATAACTAGAATGTCACCAGAAATAAACCAATGTGTGCTTTAGATGCAGCACAGCTCCTCTGGAAGTGGGAGGAAAACTAATATTTGCCAAAGACCTAACATCTGTCAGGTGTTTCACACACGTGATCTTGTTTCATGTTCCTGTTGTCATGCCTCCTTTATGGCTAGGGAAATAAAAGTTGCCCAAGGACATGCAGCTAGTTAGTGGCAGGGGTAGAAACAAGCCCAGATATTTCTGGCCTTCTGTACCCTTTCTTCAGAGAAGCTACCCTGATCAGTATTCAGTCACCCTGCCACGATTTTCCCTGCACTTTCTGGGACTGTGCTCCACAATGAGGTACATTTTCAGTGATTCCTGATTGCATTTTGTAATTTGCCTGTTGTTTGCAATATGCCATTTGTTGCTATGAAATGGCCCAAGTCAGGATAGTAGAGATTAAAAAAAAAAAGAAACTTCTTTTTAGGGGTTGAATGGTGGGAGAGGAGGGCTGTGAAAGGAGACTGTTATTTTTCACAGTTTCATATAGTCATATAGTCACATACAGAAGTGTATACTTTTATAATGTTTGAATATTTTGTGATTAAAACATATTTATGAGGTTTATTAACAGAGAAGGAAAAAAGAAACTTTCCAGGAAAATATGAAAAAGCAATGTAGAAAGAGCCATGATGCAGTATATAATCTATTTAATGATATATTTATAGTAATTTGAACATAAAGACCTCTTTTGAGAGGGAAAAAAAGAGGACCAAGGTTTCATTATGTGACTACGTTCTTCTCTCCATCCCTCATGCCCTACACACAGAAACACAAACAAAAGCTTATTACTTTCCCCTGATGGAACGAGGACTGAGTAAATAAATCATCCAATCACCAAAACTTCATTCCCAGTCACTTGACACCATTCAGGGAACACTATGTTGGAAATGTGCGGCTGTTCCAATCTGCACCAGCACCGCCCCTAACATTAGAGGTTGAGGTATAGGAAGGAAGTATTCAATGCTGCAGTTTCTAAATGAACTATGAATGTTTCATTTCAAAGTTGTACCATTTGAGGGTGAAAAGGGTAAAACTATGCTTGCTCTTTCTTCTCCTAGCACAGGCTATTTTCAAAATAACTTGAAATAATTTGCAAACTAGAGTCTGTTACAGTCATTCACAGTTTTGTAAATAGCTCTGAAGTGAAGTTTTACAAGTACACCAAAGTACTACGGGGTTAACTTTTAGATATGAAGAGTCTAATAATCTCCCTCTGATGACTCAGTATATGTTGAGCTTTCCACAGAGAAGCAGGACAACGGAAAAGGGTCACGACACTTCACCTCCTCTTAGTCTCACTGATTTGAGACCTTATTAAAATGGGTGCATTGGGAAAGCACCATCCATTCTCGTTATTCTGGCACAAATTTCCTTGTTGTGTGGCAAGAGCACCTCAAGACTCTTTTCAGCCTTCAGAAGCGGGTACCCTACTTTCCTTTCTTCCCACCCTCAGGGTAATCAGAAAGCTTACCATTCATCAGTGCCTCCTGTGTAGGGCAAATTTTGTGCATGTATACAAACACGTGGTATTACACACACACACGTGTGTGTATATGATTGCATATACATGTGTACACTCACATGTATGTGTATCTTAATACACACACATGTATATGTACACACATATGCATGTGTATATATTCATGTCTTGTCTGTAGAAACTGAGGGCCTATATAGCAGATTTTCCTTTTGCCTGCCTTTCTGGTTTTCTCTCTGATCCTTTAAAAAAAACTATTGAATTACTGGCTGATAAGCTTGTTCTTCAAAAACTTTTAAATGTAATCATACGTATAAGACCCAGTTAACAAGCTGAGTGGATTTGCTGCAGTCATTGTGACTATTTTATGTTCACCTGTTTGTTGTTTTTACTTCATTCTCTTGGTTCTTAAGACTTCTTGGTAGATATGCTCTTTAAGGAGTTTCTTAATTCATCAATTTAGGTTACCTCTTGTTTTTTATAGTACGGAAATTTATTATTCTGCATAACAAAAGTCCAAAGGTGGGGTAGTTTTGGATTTGGTTGATTGGACAGCTCAGTGTTGTCAAGGACACAGATTCTTTCCACTCATTCCCTGGCTATCCTCTGTGGAATTGGCTTTTGTCCCCCAGCTTGTCCCTTTATGGTCTCCTTGGCAGCTTCTCTTTCTGATGATTATTCTTGGATTCTTTCTCCAGTTTCCTTACCTAAAGGAGTTTTACCTCAAGAGACCTGGGGTCTGGGGCTTTACACCTCTAGCTTGGTTTCTACTCTGCTGCTCCAGAAGGCTGCCTGATCTGACTCTAGCTGGCATACTTAGCTCAGGGTCCCAGGGCCCCTCTCCTGGCCTGGTCTTGAGAATTAATTTGCATCTTAAATTAAAAACCATAAGCAGCTCAGGGGTGGAGTTCATTGTTTCTTCCTCATTATCTGTGTACCCACTCCCTCCTTGCCTCCTGGGACACCTTGGCCCCTGGGTCTGGGTCTCCAGCATTCCCTGCTGCTTCTCCTTTGACATGGAAGTCTCCCAAGGTTCAGACTGGCCTGCCTCACTGAATAGTCCCTCCTCTGGGAAAGTAACCCCTTCTGGGGCTTCCCCACTCATTCCTATGTAAGTGGCTTTCCTTACCTTACCTAGGGAAAGATTCAAGTCCAAGCACACCTACTGGTCTTGTCACCTGGATGTTCTGTCATTACTTTGACCTGAATGTGTCCCAAGCTGAATACCCTGTTCCTACCCCATTCCTTCCCTGCCTAGACCTGCCATTGTGTAGATGCTGCTAACATCTTTCTATTTAAATGTGGCTTAAAGCTAAGAATAGAAAAACAGGGGGATTATTTTCAGCACAAGCCACCTTTTTAAAAAACATATGGAACAAAAATGAAGATAAAAAGTTGCTGGGGCTTGCATTTTGTTATGGGACCCACTGAAAGAAAGAAAGAGAGAGAGAGAGAGACAGAGAGAGAAAGAGAGAGAGAGACAGAGGGAGAAAGAAAGAAGAAAGAAAGAGACAAAGAGAGAAAGAGAAAGAGAAAGAAAGAAAGAGAAGGAAGGAAGAAAGAAAGGAAGGAAGGGAGGGAGGGAGGGAGGGAGGGAGGGGAAAACAACAGCTCTAGTTCCAAAGGGGGAAGGTTGAATTTCAGAGTGACTGTATGAAACATAACAGTTAAATACAATGTGTGATTTTTTCCCCTTTTTTCTTATTGAAGTCTAGATTAAAAAAAAAAATCTACAAAGGATATTATTGGGACAATAGGGAATATTTGAAAATGGACTGTATGTATATTAGATAATACTAGGGCATTATGTTAAGTTTCCTGGGTAAGATACTCCTTCTATGGATATGTAGGAGGAATGTCCTTGTTCTTAGGAAATACATGCTGAAGTATTTTGGGATGAAGTGTCACAGTGTCTATAATTATATCTTAAATGGTTCAGCAAAACAAAAAAATTAAAAAAGCAGAGAGAAAGCAAGTACAGTGAAATCCTACTGATTTCACTAAGTGAACAGCAGATGGTGTTTATCATACTTTGCAACTTTTCTATATGTTTCTAATTTTCCAAAATAAAAAATTGCGGAAAAGTTGTAATAGGTAGAGAAAATCACACTTCTCTGAGTCAAGGACTTCGCATGTGTGTGTGTATGTATAGGGGGTAACGTGCTTTAAGTTTATATTTAGAAATTTCAGAGCTATAATCATTCAAGAAAGCAGATGTGATCATTGTCTATTTAAAAATCACTAACAGTTTGAACTGTTCTAACGGGTGGAAGGGCTGCTTAGGAATGCAGCGGTTGCTTCAGGCCCCTCTTGCAAGGCCCCACCGCCTGGCAGAAAGCCCTGGCAGCAGCTGGTCACGTGCCCCGGGAAGGAATTGGGCTGCGTGTCTCATCGCAGTAGCTCTGCTCAGAAACAGGCACGGTGCGCTTGGTTCTGTCCCATGACCTGGGTCACCACGAGAGGTGGGAAGTAACACATTGACCCAGCCGGTTGTCAGGCTGTGTTCTGGGCTTTCACATTCATCATCTTCATCTGCACAGCCTCTGGTGAGGTAGGAATTATCATTGCCAGCCACAAATGAGAAAACAAAGCTCATGAGTGATTAAGTTTTAGCCCAAAGTCATAAAATTGGATAAGTGGTAGAGCTGAGTTTCAAACCAGATCTTTTCATCAGAGAAAACCTAACAGCAGTTGCAAAGTTCGTGCCCCTGGCTCTACACTGCTCTAACTAGAACACGATGCACAAATCCTGGACAGCTTACAAATTAGCAACCTGGTTGTGGAGCCAGTTTGCCAGTTTGCCATGGAGGAGCTGAGGTCGTGTAAGTCTGTGCCCACTGAATAGAGGGTTACCTCGTTCCAGAGCTGCCACTATGTTGCTGACAAAGTCAAGGCACAGAGTTGGGCTGAATTATTTCCCACTAAAAATCATGGTATTCATAGCTCTGAGGGGCTTTGCTGCATCACTGCACTTCAGTATATGGATCCGTCCAAAACTTGCTTTCTCACCTCTCTTTAAGATGGCAGTATTGGGGTTTTGGTTTTGCTTCTTAGAAAGTGACTCAGGAATTACTTTCCTGAATTTCAAAGATCTTGCTTCCTATAGCTGATTTTCCAGATCCAGTAGTCTTTCACTTTTTCAACATTCTGGGTATTACTTTTAACTAAACTGTTTTTGAGTGAATGGATGAATGAATGAATGAATGAATGATTAACAACTACATGCAAGCCACACACTTCAATAGTCACTGGCTCTAATGTGGCAATAGGTCTTCCTACACAGTGCGTACTTCATGCTAAGGACCAGATGGAGAATAAGATTTGTAACTGAAGAGTTAGGGTCCTCGTCATCCTAAAATTGGGCAAGAAGCCATAATTACCCTTATTGATTTGTCATAAATTCAACTACTGATTTAAAAAAAAAAAGCCTCTGAAATCTCCTATTTAATCACCTTCCTGTCTACCCCACTCCCAAAACTATACATATATTCACAGCTGGGATTTTCCTGCTTCTTCCTTAACCCTGATTAACAATGCCAGATTAGGATGTGCTTGCACTGTGTAAGTGGCATGAACTCTGAGAGGCCTTTCAGCTGCCATAGGAAACCAGTTTGGCTGAATACTTAAACACAGAAGTCTAGCCGGCTATGCCTGACCAGACCTGACTTTTACACCTCCCTCAAGGAAAATTACTTACCTGGAACTCAGTGCTGCGTTTGGCACATAGTAAGCATTCAGTAAATGTCTTCTGCATGAATGACTGACACTGTCCACTTTTCTTTGGCTTCTATTGACATTGTCCACATTTTATATTGGAATTCTCATTTTCCCAGAGGATTTGAGTTCCACTGTGTAGGTTAGGGACAATGCTTTAGATGAAAAAATAAGAGGGATGTTTGAAAATCAATCCAAACAGATAAACAGGACAGTGAAGAGACTTAGGAAAACCAGAGTTCTTTGATGCTTAACTATTATCTCGGGGGTTTAAGCTTTGTGCAGGTCAGTTCAGTTCTCTGTATCCTGTGGCCATGGTATGGTCCCAAAGCTGCCTAGCCTTTTGTTAACATATGTTCTTGAAGAGGGAAGGGATGGCATAAGAGGCAAAGCCACTACCAATTTTGAGGGGGAAAAAAATAAACCTCAGAGCACAGGTCAATGTGCTCTGTCTAATGTGCTAAGCAGAAGTCAATGATATCATCCTTTAAAACAGGACAACAATTTAATGCACTCAAACACTATGAAGATAATGAGCCTCCCGGATAATTCCCTGACTATAGGCAAAATAAATACTCAGAGATTAAACGAGGGAGGATATTCTACTGTAAAATCTGGAAACACAGGCCTGCTTAGATTGTCCACAGTGCACACGAAAGTTCTTTCATTTGTTCAATCACCTTTTAATTTAAATGTTTTCTATGTACCAGGAACTATTTAACACACTGGAGATTCAAATTAGGGGCTGAAAAGATAGTGAAGCATGAAGAACATTAGGAGGTATTCAGAGGAAATAATAAGAGTAAGGAACCTTCTCTTAACCCTTTCAGGTTCCATAGGGTACTGGCTATTTTCTCTCTTCCTTGACAGGTAAAGTTTCTTGAAAGAATAGTCTGTATCTCTGCTACTGTATAGAATTAAGAATAAGCATGTAGAAACTTTTACAGCAATTTGACATGGCCACAACATCCAAGCCTGTCATAGGGGGACTTGTCTTGTTGACCAGAGTACAGGCCAGTGTGGTTGTCACCAGACTCTCAGGGTATCTTACACTTAACGAGAAAGGAATACTAGTCACGCATAGCAGGACCGTTGCCAGCCCACAACGATTGTAAAGTACAGATACTGTGCTTCACCATAGATGTTTGAAAAGCACTGGTCTGTATAACACTGTCTGTTTCATTTCTTGTTCAGCCTTTAAGCCATTTCAATCTGGCCTCTGCTTCCAAACTCTGCTGAAAATGCCATTGGAAAGGTCACTGACTTCTTGATGGCCAAGTTCAGTGAATTCATTTTTGTCATTATACATGACATTTCTGCAGCGTTTGACATCCTCTGCTTCTGTAACATTACTGAAGCTGTGTTCTCCTACCTCTGACAACTCCTTCTTGTCTTCTTTCCAGGCACCTCTTCTGCCTACTCCTTGGCCTGCTTCTCTTCTCCCGCTACACTCCCACAGATTATTGCTGGGCAATTTTATTGATGTTCCATGGCTTCGATATATTTCTTGAATTCTAAATCTAAATGGATTCTAAATCTAAATCTAAAATCTAAATGTAAATTCCAAATGTTGACTTTTAAATCCAGAGATTTAAAATATTTTCCAGGGTTATAAATTTGATGGCATGCTAAAGTACTTACAATATTTACAAAAGAAATCAGTTTTAAGTTAAAAAAGCAAGACAGAGAATCGTTTTTAAACTTACAATTATTTTAAAAATTATACATTTATCCCCAGAAACCACTTTTTATTTCAAATGAAATTTTTAGTGGAATTCCAATATATAGAACAAAATAAAAGCAGTTTCTTGAAATGGATGTAAGCCCTATCTATTCAGTTGTGTACTTGCTGGGACTTCGCAGGTAATTGCTGAGCCACAGGGTTTTTTAACCTGAGGTCTTTAGACCTCCAAGGGATCCATGGGAAGAATTCAGAGGACCCATGACAAATTACATCTTCATTTTGACTAACCACTACTTGAAATCTACCAGATCTTTCAGTTTTGAATTTAGGCCATAAACCACTGTCGTGTCAGCAGTGTCTGTAGGTTGTTACTAATAGCGATCACAGACACATTCAAATCATGTGATATTGTTGCATCTATCTCAAAGTGTCATTTACATTCATCACTACATATTATGGCAGTTATTACCCTGTCACTAGATATTATGTGTTAATAAAGAGGCATATATAATAAAGTATCACAACTTTTGATATACAATGTGCGTATTAGTAATTTTAAAACATTATTCTGAGAAGGGTTTCATTGGCTTTACCACACTGCTGAAGGGTTTGATGGCACAAGAAAAGGGTTAAGACCTGTGGAAACTCAGGGCTCCCTGACAATTACCACCTAGAACCTAGAACTCCCAGAGTAAGGTCACTACTTAGGCCCTAGTCCTTCAAAATGGTTCAGTGGAAGTGGTGATAAAAAGATTTTTCTGTTCTTGATGTTAAGGAGATATTCTCAGGGAAGAAAGAGCCTATTGGAACCTCATTTCACATATCAATTCTGTATTTGAAAATAAACTTTCTTGGTTAAAGAAAAAACATTATTTTCTCAATTGCTTATTACTGAATATTTATTAGTTCACAGGTCTATTTTGTGTCTCCAACTGGATAATAAAAGTGCCCTTGAGAAGTTTATTTCTCAGGATGCCCAGAATAGTGTTCTACAGATACTCAATAAATGCATCTTGATGGGTGTAAGGTCTTTCAGAAAAGTGAGTCTGTTTACCATAAAAGTATTAAAAACCAATATGGTGATTTTTTAAATTAAGGTTATCATTGATATACACTCTTACGAAGGTTTCACATGAAAAACAATGTGGACACTACATTTACCCATATTATCAAGTCCCCCCCAGACCCCATTGCAGTCACTGTCCATCAGCATAGTAAGATGTCAAAGTCACTACTTGTCTTCTGCTAGTCTTCCCCGTGACCCGTCCCCACACCATGTGTACCAATCATAATACCCCTCAATCCCCTTCTTCCTCCCTCCCAGCCCACTTTAGTAATGGCTAGTCCCTTCTTGGAGTCTGTTGCTGTTTTGCTCCTTCAGTTTTACTTCATTGTTATACTCCACAAATGAGGGAAATCATTTGGTACTTGTCTTTCTCTATGGTGAAATAATTTTATCACAAAAAGGTGAACAAAGAAGACTCTTTGATTCTGGATAATACTTGTGAAGGGAATTAAGATATGTTTATAAATATTTTTCACTTACTAGTAAGGATTAAAAATCTTCTTTGATGGAAAGCGATCTTTCAGATGACCTGAGAACTCCATTTTCTATCAACAGCAGAATGGGCCAGGTTGTCTCTAACGAGCATATTATGTGATGAAGAACATTATTAAATTCTAAAATCTTTAATCCAGGAATTCAGCTATGGCTGATATGTGGACACACAAGAGTTTTACAATAAAAGCTCAAGCATAGAATAATAAGAAAATACAACTGTGATTTTCAAACTATAGAAATATTCCATTTCAAGGATGCTGTAGCTATGGAAGTTTGAAATTTTATCTATTGAAACCATGTTATATGAAAAAAAATTACTGAAGTATCAGGCTTGTAAATCTAAATTCAAATAGCATACCAATGACTGTTTAGCCCATGATTTAGTTCAAAATGTTATCTTCATTAAATTTGTTTAATGTTTTTATTTCCATACTTACAAATTTCCTGTTAAGTCTCTTCTGAGTCAATCTGATGCTTAGTAACCTTAAATGTCAACAAATATTAAGTATATTGCTAACATTTTCCAAATAAGGTTAAAGCCTTGTACTCTTCCATTAATTATGAAATTAATCAAGTCCTATCAATTTTTCTACATACCTCTCATATATACCCACCCCAAATGCACCTGTCATTGCCTTAATTCAGGCTTCCTAACTGCCTCCAATATCTTCACCCTCCCACACATCCGTGAAATGGCCATAAAATGACCAGATTTGTTTCAGAAAGTCTCCTCACCACGCAGGTTCCTGTTAGTATCCATGGTCTCAATGATCTGGCTCCTATGCGCCTCTCCTGCATTTCTCTCATCACGGGGCTGCGCACTAGTTGGCAATAAAGAACTACTTGCAGGGCCTGCACAGTTTTCTTCAGGACTGTCCCTTTATAGAGCTCTGGTAAACTCTATCATCTTCCACAGCCCAGCTCAAACATTACTTCTAAAAGAGCTTCTCAAAGCCCATCCAACTCCAAAGTTAATCACTCCCTTTCCTAAATCTTGTAACTTATAATTGAACTTATCACATTGTATTATAATTGTTTATATGCTTGCCTTTACTGCTATTACTACAGACCTTTAGAGACCGTGAAAGGTGCTTCATGGTTATTGAATTGAACTGAATTTAATCTAATGATCTGAGTAATTGGGAACAAAGATGGGATGTTTCCACAGTGATTCACAGTGGCCGGGATGATCGTGTTTCTCCACAGCAAACATAAATTTTATGTTTCTTTAATCACAGAGATTACTAGGCCCTCTTGGAATAGTACACAAAACACACTCTTAAATATGGATTAGTATTTCTGGCTTAGTGCAAAATAAACACATCATGTTTTATCTTAAATTTTTTAGCAGGGCACTGAGTAGATCAAAGGATGGTTTATTTATACTGTGTGCCAGGAATAGCATCTATTAAACTTTATTGTACACATACTGAAAAATAGGGCCCTGATGTATTGGAAACTATCTTGAAAATTAATTCCTTTGGGAAACAGTAAAAACTATGCAAGGGCTGCCTATCATCAAATCCCAATGGAATAAAAGTAGATGGCATGAGCAATACAGGGAAATTTTGTGGCTTCAAATATTTCTGGTAGAGAGCACCAAGTATGCAGCATTGTGGTAGGTGTGTTACATAATTTTCAAGACTCAAATCTGTTCCTCTCTAACCAGAGCCAGAACACAGTTCTCTTTCTGGGATGAAAGATACTAAGGAATTTGCATAAACAATATTTAAGGATAAAGTTTCTCCTCTTACCAGCATATACAAATAGCTTGAAACTAGTTTTAACTACAGGACTCTCCCCATTGTTCATAATAGTTTAATACAAGTCATTTGTCTGCAGTGTTTAAAATTAGCTCATGATTTAACTTTACTTGTTCTTTTCTGTATTTTGCAGAGGTTCCACACTGAACATGTTATTTTTGGAATAAAAATATGATTAAGAGTTTAATTAACTTTAAAGAGTTATCCAGAAGAATATTAACCATATTAGCTTAGCCCATCTTTTAGGATTTTTCAGAGAATGTCATTAGATTTTGTTTCACTGAAGGCTCACTTTCTAGAATTCTATTCATTTATTTTACACATTGCCAACAGAAAATTTGAATGACACAAAACAATCCAGTTCAGAGAAGGAAACTTTTTTGTTGTAGTGGCAATGACACTTCAACTAATCCCAAAACTTCTTTCTATAACCATGACACGAGATAGCCAATTCATTCACCTGGTATTTCTTAAGAGCTGCCATATACTAGGATAAGTATAAAGTATTTTTCTTTAGCAAGTAGATAAAAACAAAACCAAAATAAGGAAGTATCAATTTCATAATGAATGTAATTCTAGCTCAGCAGTTATCCAAAAATGTACACATTACTCACTCTGAAATAGTTTTAAAAATTGTGTATCAATAATTTTGTCTTGATTTTTAAAGATCAGTTAAGCCTAAAAAACCCAGATTAAAAATCTATTTCAAATTAGGAAAATGGCTAATGCCAGTTTTGTTAGCTCCTCATTCCCTTCTCCATGTAAACTTTTTGAAACTATATAAAATGTCTACACATTCCTTTATAACACAATTATCAATAAGCAGTAATGAGTAAAGGCAGTATCACTTTTCTCTCAATCTTTGATCCACAGCTATTTTATACACAAAAGGTTTAAATGTTAACTTAATCCCCACATAAAATTCTTTACCACTTACTAAGTCGACTCTTTCAGATCTTATTTCTTTTGTGGTATAGCAAAGTTTTATGATGTCTAAAACAAAATACTCTCCGTTTTTACCTTTTATAAGACTGTGTCCAACTATTCCATATTGGGAACTGTCTTTCTTTTTATCTGGTGATTTAATTTGCAGCTAATCAAAACCAAAAAAAAGCCCCATCAACTCACAGGAACACATAGAAGGCTTTGGGCCATATGCCCAGGAATATTCTGATTCACTCAGTAACTATCAACCTCCCAAAGGAGATATTTGAAATTCCATTAATAAGAACATGCAAGAAGAGAAAAAGTGCCACAAGAAAACAGTATACCATTAATGGGCTTCTTCATTTCTGTGAGAAACTATACATTTGAAATATCTGTTCCAAATTTTTGTTATGCCAAATAAACTACTAACATGTTGTATACGAATAACCAACTAGCTGTCAGAAGCCAAGAATGAATGAAAAGTATTTCAACACTATCTAAAGCTACTTACAAATGAACACATCTAGGGTACATGTAAAAAAAAAACTAATAAACTAAAAAAGTCAACTAGCATTTTATATTTATAAAGGTTACTTTGCTTACCAACTGCTTGTTCTCATGTCCTATTACTGTTTCAGTAATTTAAAAAAGATTAGGAACAAACTTTCTTTTAATAATGGGGATTCCTTCATGTGCAGTCAAAGGCAAGTATGACTTCATTATAATGATAATTTAGACACCTCACCGGGATACAGTAATGCCTCTACAGCTCAGCTAGTTTATATACCTTACTTAAAAAAAGTGAAAACAATACCTGGGAAGAACACCAAAGTTCTTTAAACAGCCAAAAGGTTTGTTAGGCGGTTCATGTGCTCAAGCATTTTCATCTCAAGCCCTTGCTTTCAATCTATTTTCTTATACACAATTTTAACAAACTTGGATGTCTAAATCCACGAGATTAAAAAGCAAGAATTAAGAGAAGCTGCTACAGCTAAAGCATACTGATGGCAAAATGCAGTATCTGAGAGTTTGTAAGTATGAAAGTCAAAAGGAAAGCTACAGAAAAAGAAAAAAGCATGAAGAGCCAAAGTTGATTCTTCTGAGGTTAATTACTTAAGAGCAATCATATACTTTAGGAGACTCTCAAGTGGGCATCTGGTACATTATAACTGAAATTAATGAAGGTCTTCAATAGTCCTTCTACTTAAATAATACATTTTGATATCCACATATCAGCCCACTTCTTGATAGGGTGACCACATCTGGTTTGTTTAGGATTGTCCCAGCTTAAGCTTCTTGTCCTGGCATAATTATCAATAGCTCTCCCTTTCACTCTCAGAGTGTCTTGGGTTTAGACTGTAAATTTTAGGGACACCATACTGAGTGCCTTCTATGTGCCAGGACCTATTACAACTGCTTTTATTTATCTCCACAATCTTATAAATGGGGTACATTATCCCCTCCTCATAGAACTAAGTCCTTGAGAGGTTAAGTGATCTTCATAAGACATTAGTAAATGTTAAAGGCCTATATATGAACAACCCAGGCACTCTGATACCAAAGTTCTAGTTCTTAACCACTGTAATACCCAGTACTCTCTTTCTCCTTAGAAAGATGGGTAGAGCAACAGGGGGAAGGAGACATCCAGATTTCTTGAAAAACAGTAAGAGGTATCAGCTTTCTGGAAAATGTATCTATACAATCCTTATGGTTTCCACAATCCTCTAAGTTTACAATCCTGAAACATCTAAGAAAATCTTTGAAGTGCAAAATATTTCAATTTTGATGAGCAGGCTTTCTTAGAAAACAATTTCAAGATGTTTCAAATATTGAAATGCTACTGTAAAAACATAGACAATAGTTATGCCTTGCTCAAAAAATTAACCATTCCATCTTTTTAATTCTATCTTACTAATTTAAGAAAATTAGTAACTCACTATATGTTACAATATAAATGCAGAGTGAAAAGTATACTGGACTTGACAGCTTTGCTATGCAACAGCTAGGATATCCCTTAACTTCTCCAAACTTCAAATTTCTTTATGGGTAGCAGAGAAATATGGTTAGCTGGTTAAGAGGATTTAGGGTGATCAGATGGATTTCAAGTGCCTTGAGAATATATTATAAAGGACCATACAAATTTGGGGTATTAATAATAAAGTCATAGATTTTTAACAACCTGGATCATAAATCTATGACAAGTATTCCAAAACAGTAATAAGTCTCAACTTTATTTTCCCTTTTACTTCAAAATTATTTTGGGGAAAAAAATAGCACCTTATTGGTCAAATGTGATAAAGAAAACTGCATTGAAAAGATTAAGAGCAGAAACATACATCAGAGGCTAACCTTGTACTTCATTCCGAAAAAGATGCTATGTATCAGGTCGTTAGTCCTTAAACTGTGAGATCAAGTAGAAAATACAGCTGACCCTTGAACAACATGGGGACTAGGGGTGTTGATTCTCCCCACTCCTACAGGAAAAAAATCTCAATATAGCTTTTTGACTCCCCCAAACTTAATAGGCAGCTGTTGACTGGGAAGCCTCACCAATAACATCAACAGTTAACACATTTTGTATGTTAAATGTTATTCCATATTTTTATAATAAAGTCAGCTAGAGAAAAATGTTTTTTAGATTGTCACAAATCTTCAAAAACTTTTCCAATATATTTATTGAAAAAAATCCATGTAAGTGGACCTAGCAGTTCAAACCCATGTTGCTTTAAGGGTCAACTGGCAGTTACAAAAGAGGTTCAAAGACTTATAATAAACCTTATTGTATTAGCTACACTAACTTAGAATGAATAGTTTGAGAGAATTACATTTATATAGCATTTTCCTGTTTTCCCAAAAGCATTTCAATATTTGATCCTCAGCAATCAGGTGTGGTAGACAGGTATTATCATTCTCATATTATGAATTAAGAACCTGAGGCTTAGAGAGATTAATTTGCCCAACTGCTTTATAGCAAGAAAATTTTCCAAAGGGGAGGGATGATTCCAGTTCTACATGGAAAGAAATAAATTATTCGGATGATGTAGAGCAAAAGAAAAGCCTCAGCCTTCTTTACTGGCTGAGACATGGAATATCTATAAATTCATGTTGTCTGAAAAGTAATATGCATTGAAGCCTGCCTACATATCTCTAGTAGCTTTCATATCATAGAAAAAGGTTTGTTTTGGCTCTCAAACTATTAAACTGGCAAGGAAAAACAGGATGGGTAAGTGCAGAATCACATGACTTTTTCAGAGTGGTGAAACTAAAGAAAGGTGTTCCCAATCCCTCTATGATTTACCATTGCTGAGATTATTCCTTAACAGGGAAACACTTTTAAAGTAATTTTTCTCGAATCTCATTTGCTAGATTCCATAAATTAACTGCTATAAAAGATATGTATCAGACCTAGTAAGAGGCTTTTCTTCCAATCTACTAAAAAGGCACATTAAATACACAATGCTGGCCACATTATTTTAGATAATGATGGAAAACAACAGCTGATAGCCAGTTGGGGACAAATGCCAACTGTTCCCATTTGTCTGAGAATATTAAGTTACTCGCTACAACACTCAGTCTTCAAATACTGATATCCATAAATGATAAAGTATTTAAATGAAATCCTAAAAAACAGACTAAGGATAATGCTTCCCTGATCTGCAATACTGGCTTTAAAAATTTTATTGTTCTGAAGTACATAAGTAAACACGTCTCAGCAGCTTTATATATTTTCATATATTTTATTTTTTTAAACACTTAAATTTTGCAAGCTAGCAGTAAAATACTGCCCTCAATATTTTACTAATTAGCACCTTTTACCTTTTAAAGCTAACTGGAACATTGTTTCCTTGTAAATTGTTGTAAAATAAAACGATCATTTCAAATGCCAAATCAGCCTCAAGTAACACATGAACCATTAATTTTGTAATTATTTTTGGCTTTATGCACAAAGACATATTTCAAAGATGAACTTAACAGTATCAGTTCTGTCAATCTAACAAATCAAAGTACCACAGTTTAAAGCAGTATTTAATCACTGAATCATATATATGAGGCATGTAAGAAAATTGAGAAGTCAGCTATAAAAACAAAAGATACTACATAACTTGGAGTCCCTTATTTTTTAGAATGAGGAAAATAAGGAAAAATCTATGGTACAGATTATCAGTTACACATATGGTTTAGTATGTCAGTATTCTCATGCTTTACTTATGAGTTTGGCCTTACAAAAAGCCATCAAATGTCCAGGATAACTCATATGGACAGCTGGAAGCCTGAAATAAAACTGTTCAGTGCAAAAGATCCTAAGCCACTTACATAATTTTAAATGGAAGCTTAGACATTTAACTCCTTTGTTTTTATCTGAAAAATCATTTGAAAATATGGAAAAGTATAAAATCATATTTGAATTACTTCTATACATTAAAAAAAGGGGAATTTTTCATTTCATGTTTTTGAATAAGAGCACTCTTCAGATATATGGGGTTAAGTTCTAAGCCACAATTGAGTGCTTACTAGCGTGCCCGTTCTGCATACCAGTAGAATCAAGTCCAGTTTTGCCATTTGTGGATAACTATGACAAGATACAAAAGCATGTGTTTGCCATAAATAGCTCTGGCTAACAGCAAACTGCTCACACTGGGCAGATCAAATTCTCTATAAGGAGAGCAGTCTGGACTACAGCCAAATCCCACTATTAATGTTTGAGACCGCTTTGTCAATTCTTTTTTTTTCTAATATGCAAATTAAGAAATAGTAGCTGAAATTAAAACTCCTAAATTAAAGAAGTATTACTAAACTTTTGAAGGACATTTTACAAATTATTTTAATTGTGACAAAATATGCTGCAAGAGCTTCCTGCTTCTACTATTCAATTACTTAGAAATGTAAATGTGAATAAAAAAAGAACCACCCTAATTTATCCAGAGAACAAATCAGGTACTGAAGAGTATTTATGTTAAAGTGCAAAAAAATAATTTCTGATCTCCGTATTAACACATAAGGAAATAAATACAACGTATAAAAGTACCCCTTTATAATAATATTTTATATTAGTTGGCTTTAAAATATTTTTTAAACCAAATAAATTGGAAAGTATCACACATGAATGTTATACAAAAAACTCTTAAATGACCAGTGCAGAGAATAGTGATTTACCTTAGAAGTTGCTTCACATAGCCTTTTGTAAAATGTCCAAGGAAAACAAGGCAACATTCTGTAATATGCCACAATTTTTATTGCAACGTGGCCATTTTTGTGAGGGTAGGGAGTTTGATCTCAAAAACAATGTCCCATTTAAGGCTCTTTTATACAGAAATTGCCATCATGACTGATATTCAAAATATCTGTAGTGTTGCAAGACTTAACATGGTAAATGTAAGCTCCTACACTTACTCAGTAGTGTACACTCAATGGAAAAAAAGGTATTAGTAACAGCTATTTCTTTTAAGAAGATATACAGGTAACAGGAATGAACACTGAGGTACTAGGATGAGTTGATTTGACAAACAACTTAATTGGCATTCCTTTTGGGGGTGGATGATGAACTTATTATAAAAAAGTGCTTTCAATGCATAGTGTTATATCTGTGTTGCCAAGTCACAAAAATAGGCTTGCCAAGGCAGGTGAGGTGTATGAATGCTCTGAGCCTCACAGAACTGCAATCAAGTGCAACTATAAATAATACTGAATAAAGTTTACCATCTGACCAGTGGATAATACTTTCAAGGCATTCAATTATCTTACCCTTTGCAGTATTCTAAGCTATTCACATTGACAATCACATTCATTATAGTGCTTGCTGCAAGGGAGGCTATAACCAGTTGTTTTGGCTAAAATACAATGGGAAGGCATTCCTTGGATTCTACATAAAAGTTAACGGTATTAAACAGTCTAATGGCAATCACTGATAAGACTGCTTACATGAATGGTATTTCCTCCATTCATTGTTAGAAGGAGCCAGTGGGAAGAGGAGGAAAAAAAAAAAAACTGAAAACCTAACACTATTCCAATTAATTGAGCTGCAGAAATGGAAGCTCCTTAAGATCCAGATGGCACTTGACTGTCACTTTATAAGGGTTTTCCTTCAAGTGAAACTACTACATTGCCTCCCAATTTATCTCCAAGCGTCGAACGGTCCTTTATATCATCCAAGCCATTTACTTGCCACTCATGCTTAATACCTAAAAAAGAAAACATCCCATTACCTTATTATAATTAAGAAAGAGTAACTCCTCTACACAAAATATGCAATGTTGTACCTGTAAATTTCTTTTTAATGGCATCTTTAGAGCTAGCATAAATCATCTTGCTTTTTAAAGGTGCACTTTCAGGAGCCCTACAGAAAAAAAACAAGAACAACTTATGAGTCCCACTTAAAAGAAAAAGCAAGGTAAAACGGGCTATGTTAATAACAATCCTTGCATTTTAAAAGTACTTTTTTCTTTCATTTTTACACACCAGAATATAAATACTAGGTCTTCCTTCTTAGACTCTTTTGTTTCGTATGTGGCATCGTACAAAGCATATCGGCAATCATTCAGAGGTAGCAACTTCACAAAAGATGTGTAGGGGTCCTCTACAGTATCACCAATATCACCCACCAAGATCTGCTTTGCTTCCTCTACAATTATTTGTCTTTTGTCATCGCTTAAACAGAAGAGAACTGCTTTCTTCCTTTTTTTAATCTCCTCTTGTGTAGAAGATTTCCTTACTTTCATATCATTAAAAACTTTGATGACTTCATCATTCACTGTAACTCCAGAAGCCTGAAAATAAAAAAAAATGAACAGTAATTCAGAACAAGTGTTTTGGTTCCTTAGTTTGGTTCCCTTTAGTTTGGATATCAAAAATTGCATTCTATCAGTCAAGTATGCCAATCATATCTGCCACATTTTAAGTATCAGTACATGACACACTGATTCTAACTCATCCCGCCCCATTCACCCCTTTTAAAGAGGTTTGGAGGTTGAAGTAAATGAAAGGTAGAGAGAAAGGGACAAATACAAGCTGTCCCATCCCTGAAATGTTTCCTATTTCACTGAGTGATGTCAGAGCTTCAGAACATACCTTCTGTATTGTGTCAACACTGCAGGCCTTAAAAAAACACTTTGGGATTTCAGTTAATGCTTCTACTATTTTTTTCTTTAAAGTCATCCTAGCCAGTGCCGTTTCCTCATAAGGAAAGGGAATCAAGTGTGAACGTCAAGCCGCCCACAGCTACAACATAATTCCCGCCAGCTCAAATGGAGACACTTCAAAACTAACGGATTTAGTGTAAAAGCTTTCTACGGCGAGAAAGCATTTTTAAAAGCGTTTTCCCACATCCTCAATCTCCCCCTGAGGGGTTTACTACAGGCCGTCAAGACCCGCCCCGAACGCCTTCGACAGCGGCCTGAGAGCACGCACCAATTTCAGGGCGCGCGTGTCAAGTAAAATTAGGAAGCTCAGCGCACAGCCGGCTGGAGCGGAGTGAGGCGGCCGACCCTCCCGCGGCCCCTCCGGACGCCGCCCGCTCGGCTCGGGTCCCGACCCCCGGCCCGCGCCCAAGCCCTCCCCGCCCCCAGGAATTCGAGGAGCGGCGGGGCCGGGAGGCCGGACGGAGCGCAGCAACGACCACCCTGAGGCCCAAGCCGGGTTAAAATGGCGCCTCGCCCCCAGAGCCCCGCAGGGGCGCGCCGGGGGCTCTGCTCGCCACGCCCGGCCCTCGGCCCGCGCGCTCGCCTTACCATCGTGCCCGCGACGGTGGCTGCGGCGGCGGCTGGGGATCCGGCTCTGAGGCGCTGGGCGGAGAAGGCGGGGCGGCGGGCAGCGGCGACTGAGGAGCACGCCGGGAGCTGCGGCCTGGCCGACGGCGGGCGGGGCGGTCACGTGGGCACGCCCCGGCCCGGCCCGCGTCCTCGACCTGACCCCCGTGCGCCCCGCGGGCTCGGACGGCGTGCGCCGCGGGGGCCGGAGCCCGGGCCCGACGGAACCGCCCCTGCCCCCGCACACCGCGGTAGGCGGCCGGGACGGCGCTCGGCTCCCAGAAGGGCGTTTCCGCACCCCCTCGCCGCGCCGCTCCCGGGCGTGGCGCCTGTGAGAAAGGCGGTCCCTCGCGGGCGTCTCTTATTCATCCGTGGTTTCCACCGAAAGAGGTTGGGTTCCAACTTTTTCAGTCTTTTTGGAAAGCCTCCTCGTAAGACGTGGAGTCAATTGTTTAAATCTTCTTCCTCCAATTAAGCAAGAATAGACGCTATCGGGAGTTGCTCCAGTTGATTGAATTACTCAGCAAAAACAAAATGATAAACAGGTGGAAAATCACGTAACAGAAGTCTGTGGTTGAAATAATTATAAAAACGGGTAGTAGTATCCCTTGGTAATATCCTTTTGTATATTAAACAGGAAATGGACTGTACTCTTTGGTGCTAGTCTTCACGAAGCCCCACTATGACAGCTGACGTCAAGTAAGTGGACCCAAGAGTACAGATTTCTCCCTCCTGGTAACCAGAACCTCTTCTGCTAAGCCTGTATAACTGAGCCAAGGCTCTTCTCTACCCAAACCTTTTCTACACTCATGGAAGTATCCCATTTATCACAGAAAACATTGTCACTTCATACTTTGAGGAAAGATATCCTAATATTTAAAAATGCTTTATAAGTTTATAATGATAATGTTTTAAATGAAATACTTTACATGCTTATCTATAATGTTATAAAGTGTTTAATCTGGACTAATTTATGCTACCTTTTCTTCAAAACGTTTGCCATTTCCTACCTTACTTTCGTCATTTGTAAAAATTGGTAAAATCAATTTAAAATTCTGATCAATAAAGTTTAACTTCTTTTGTGAAAAAGACTTGAACTACAAAGGTAGAATTGTTATTGCCTAAAGCTATTGTGAACAAAATAGTAAGTCCAGGTAAACCTTGAAGCAAACTAAGCCAGAAGAATCATGTACCGTCAAGAATTTTGGGCTGGGAATTGGGAGACTTGGATATTAATCTAGGCACTGTCCCTAGCTCTATAATCAGGAAGCGTTTTCAGCCCCCACAGACGTCAGGTGCTTCATCTGTAAAACAAGCTCTGATTAAATTATATTTAAAGTCTTTTTCAGTTTTAAAATTCAGTTTCTTGATATGCCAGTATTTCTCAGGAAATGGTGTGTATGTGTTCTCGGGGTTAAGTAGAATTAGGGATGGAAAATCATAATGAGAAAGGGTTGTTATATTCCAGTTTCTGTGATAAATCTTTGTTTCCAAAATTTAATATATTTTAAATGGAGCTTGTTAGATTTTGCCCATGAAAAATACACCTAGTTTTTATATCCATAGCTTGTGTTTATTTTCTTATCGGGAAAATTGCCTTAGCGTAGAGACAAAAACTGAGAAGAAAGTTCCCCGAGTCTAAGCATGGATCTGTTAAAAAACAGAATTCAACTGAGTAACTTTGAAGATCTAACTGGCTTTGTTTAGTGATTCATGATTTGGGCAGCACCCTGTCTAGCAAATAGAAAGATGCTTCCAGGAGTTGTACAAAATGGAAGGTTTTTATAAGAAAGAGGGTGGGGCAAGACTTTTATTGAAAAAGAAAAGAAAGGATTGTTTCAGGCCAGGACATCTTTTAGACGGGAAGGGAATGGCAGGATTTTTATCATGCAGATTACCAAACTAGTACTGATCAGGAAATTTCAGATTGGCTGTTAAAATGTCACATTATGGGATAAATTTTGGTATGCTGTTCTGGGGGTAAGTGACTCCATTTTGGGCTTGTTTTTCATTTTTTAACAAATCCAAAGCAAGTATAGTTGACTAATGCAGGGCTTAGGCGTGCCAACCTCCTGGACAGTCGAAAATTTGTGTACAATTTTTGACTCCCCCGAAACTTGACTACTAATAACCTACTGTTGACTGAGTTAACAAATCTCTCTGTAAAACAAGGACTTTAATTAAGGAGAACTTATTGCTAAAAAAGAGTTTCCAAACAAGGGAGGTATAGCCTTGGCTTTAAACCAAAAGTACACTCTGAAGAAATAGAGGAGGTTCTTTTTATCAAAAAAGGCTTCTGCCTGGGTTCCCATTTGGGTCCTCTTATGCAAACAAGGGATGCAGGCTTTGTTAGTCCCTAATGGTTGATGCAAGTCACAGCTGATTGGCTGACTACTCAGCCTGCCCTGTTTTGTTTTGGACTGATTTTGCTTTAAAGAGCATATGTCAGTCTGTGATTCTTCCAAGAATACAGAAAACGTGTGACCGCTTGTCAATACATGACTTTCTGACTCCATTTTGTTAAGGTCTCAGTTAGCCTGACAAATCCATCTTGTTTTCAGGCATAGCTGGATTTTGGGGGAGGTGGTACTCACTTAGTTTTGTCTTAAATTCAACCAAAGGCTTACTGATAACATAAACAGTTGATGAATATATATTTTGTATGTTATATGTATTATATTCTGCATTCTTACACTAAAGTAGGTTAAAGAAAATAAAATGGTTTTTTAAATTGCTGAAAATATCCAAAATATTTTCCAATATATTTATTGAAAAATATCCACATATAACCTTGACCCATGGTTGTTCAAGGGTCAACTATAGATAACAATGCTTTACATTTAGCCGGTACATTAGTTTATTAGTTTATGAAACCTTTCACTTTCTTTCTCTCTTGAAGTTCTAAGGAAATCATGGAGAATGGATCTCTAGGACTCTAAATGATAGAGCACGGACAAGAGCACTGCCTTTTTGAATAAGTCCACCCACCATCTCCAAGAAACCTAGGTTTCATCTCACTTAGGCTGCAAGCATTCTCCAGAGGACACATCAGCAAGCCAGAAGCTCACCTTTTCCCTGACCCCTCCCCTCAAAAGCCTGCCAAAAAAACCTGGCCATAAAAGCCTCTTAGCCTGTAAGAGACACCTTCTTTGTTCTGCTCGCCAGAACAGAGGAGGTCCCTCTCAGGTTTAGCAATAAACCTGCTTGGACTGTGGAGTTTGCGTCCCTTCTTTTCCTTTTACTAAACATACTCTGTGTGTGGGTATCAGCAACTCTTCTCATAACTAGACTCTTCTTCTCAGAGTTTTCTTCCCTCCTCAGCTTTGAAGTTTGCAGGAAAGAGATTCCGGAGAGGCCATCAACCTGGCAGAAACCAAGTCTGGGGGCAATGGAACTTAGGTCAAAACTTCTCCCACCAAAGCTAGGGAATCCAAAGATGTTAGTCACCCCCCACCTGTGACATCAACTCCTCTCCAAGCCTCCCTGTCCCCCGCCTCCAACAGAGTTCATACTTCTCATGCACTAGGATTCTTTTCCTGAAGATATTTTTGTCTTTGCACATATCTTGTTGCACTGTAATAACTTGTTTGTTTGTTCTGCCACCCCACTAGACTGTAGGCTCCTTAAGGATCTGATGATTCCTACTCATCTTTGAGTTTCTGGAATCTGGCACATAGTAGTTGCTCAACGATGAAGTAATATATTTAAGATGCTTTAGTGTTATAAAGAGAACAAAAGGGAAGATCCTGAAGATTGTGAGGCCTTGCTACATGCCCTTGTGAGGCTGGCTCTTAGAACCTCAAGGTCAAGAACAATTCCTTCTCTTCATGCTGGTTATTTATAACCAGAACATACCACCACTGGGTAAAGGGACGACATCACCAGGCATTGCTGCATGAATTTTGGCCCCTGGGTAGTGGAGGTAGTGTCAGACAACATGTGTATTAGTTTCCTGTGGCTGCTGTAACAAATTACCACAAATTTAGTGGCTTAAAACAACACAAATCTATTGTCACATCTGTGGATAAAATGAAGAAGGTTCCTGTAGTCAGGATTCTCACCTGGCCCTGGTTGGCTAGCTCACTACATACATGTGGGCAATGCATCATTGTTGACTCTTAGAGCCCTGCCCAGTGCTCTGGGTGACATGGTGGCACGGCTGCAAGGCTGCAGGAGAGCAGAGCAGAGGCTGGAGTGGTTGGAGTGGTGGCAGCGCTGAGGTCAGAGCAAGAGGAAGGCTATATGGGCAGAGAGGCCCAGAGGACAGCTGTGTGGGCAGAGACCAGCTTGCTGCATGCAGACTCACTCTGGGTGAACAGGATTCTAGTGATTGACCTGCCACCATGGAAATAAAGTTGAGTATAACCTTTTCATCCCAGCAACGTTTCACTGTCATTTCTTTGGTCACACTGAATCCATCATGAACTTGGCCGGGGCTGGAACCCATTGGCAAGACAGCATCACTTCCCACCTCTGCTCCAATCATCACATCTCTGACTCCCGCCTCCCTCTGTTACTGTGATTACTCTGGACCCACCAGATAATTTAGGATAATCTCCTATCTCAAAATCATTAACTTAATCACATCTGCAATATCTCTCCTCCTGTGTAAGGTAACCTACTCACAGGTTCTTTCTAGAGTTTTGGACAGGGACAGCTTTGGGGACCCATTATTCTGCCTACCACGCCACACTTGCACTTTTCAGCAATCTCAAGCTCAAGCAAACAAAACAGGTGGGACAGGAGGGCTCTAAACAATCAGCTCTAGAGCGCACAGCTGAGCTGTGATTTTCCATTTTCCAGACCAAACAGTAGTGACAAGCAGCCAGCAAGAAGGAAGTGAGAGTGACCTGGAGAGGGCAAGCCTGATGGGAGCTCAACTTGGGCACAGCAGGGCGGCTTCTCGGCCATTTACCGAACTGTGTGAAAGATGTTTGCTCCTGTGTAAAATGGGGATTATGTTACCTTCTCCATTTAGGGATTATTGTGAGGATCAAGTGAGATAATGCATGGAAATCTCCTTCCAGCACAGGAATAGGAACCTGGGCTATTGTTTCCATCAGTGCAGACTGAAAGTGAGAGCATGGTTTTACCAAAGATGGGGATCAGGGTAGACTGCCTCGAAATAACAGCTTTGGTATATTGATTATTTAAGAAACAGCCAGTGCAAAAAGGACACTGTAACCCTCCACTGTCCCCCTGAAAGCAGAGAAAGATCTCCCATGTGAAAGGTACCCTCCCTGCACCAGGAGGAAAAGAGACATCCTTATCACCAGTGACAGGGAACTCAGGGTGGAGAAAGCTATATAAATAAACCCTGTTACCTCTTTACTAATGTAATATTCCAAACCTACACATCTTTGTCCTGTCATTTCCTCATAAATTTACTGTTTCTTTGTCTAAAAGGTATAAAAGCTTCTTGCTTTGGTCACTTGTTTGAGTCTCATATTTCTATGAGCTCCTGTACATATGAAATTAAATTTGTTTTTCTCCTGTTAATCTTCTTTATGTCAATTTAATTATTAGATCAGCCAAAAAACCTAGAAGGGAAGAATGGAAGAGTTTTCCTTCCCTACACCAACTCACAGGTAACAGTCATGAAGCAATTTCAAGCTTCATTGGTACTGATTTCTAAGGCTCAGCTAAAGTTGCATACTCAAGATTCCTTAGAAAATGGGAAAAGAGTACCCCGAATGGGTACTCTTCCAAGAAACAAACTGGATGGGGTTTCTGTGGTTTGCAAAAGTTTAGAATCGTTTTTCAAGTCTTATATAAACAAATGAACCTGGAAGATGATGCAGAAAAGTTCTGTTGAGCCGTACTCCCTGTCAGGGCACATGGCACTCGGCTCTACACCCCTTCCTGACCAGACAAACGGAAGCACAAAGACACTCACCACTTCAAAATGTACCTTTCTACCCACATGTCTTCTTACTCTGGCATATCCCTCCCAACCCATGCCTGAACTAAAAGGCTGGTGAGGAGGCAAGTCATGTATTTTTCTAAATCTAAGTTTGAATTTAGAACTAGAAAATAAACATAGTGGGAGATATGTATTGGAGGCTGATTTCTGTGTCTCAATCTCTGGTTCACAAAACTCACTTCGGGTCTTACATCTGTCATCTCAAGTTCTTTCTAATTTAGGAACATGACATCACAAGAAAGGAATTCAGCAGTCTTGTCACAGAAACAGGTAATGAGGTAACAGGTAATGAAAATGCAGTTAAGTAGGAAATTAGTTCAAAACAGTTTCAAACTCTGTATTTATAAATGCTGGTTTCAGTTTATTAAGTCACAGACACATTTATCAAATATCACCAGTTATTTGTGATACTAATTGAATTGTGATAATAAGTAGCAATCAGTTACCTAAATTATATAAACCTTACAAAAACACCTGAGAACAGAAACATAAATTTATTTAAGGGGGAAACGTTTAATTTACCTTATTACAAAAGCTGTAGATTTTTAAATCATAGACAAAATTATATGGACATGAAAAGAGTAACACAGAAACGGTGTTAACAGACATGAATAAGAGTAGGCAAAAGATAGAAAACTGAATAAAGAGTTTATTTATTCCATTCTAGTCACTCATCTCTTCCTTTATTTCCTTCATTGACTACCTCTGCTAGGGGCTGGGAATGCAAAGATTCAAATTACACAGTCCCTGCCTTGAAGAAGTCAGTTCTGTGACAACACGGCAAAGAAGCCAATATCTGTGGAATAATCCCATGTGCGCTGCAATGGTGTCTGTACAGGATGCCGTGGGACACAACGGAGGGCTGCCAGCTCAGTCTGGAGGAAGCTGGGTCTTAAGGGACAAGTGGGAGTTAGGAAGATAGGGGAAAATCCATTCAAAGCAGAGGGAACTGAATGTACAAAGCTACAGCAGTGCAGGTGAAGCATAAGAAACCCCAGGTAGTTTGCTGTGACTGGAGCCACTGCACTTGGTAGGCAGCAAAGATGGAGTGGAAGGAGGTAGCAGCTCTTAGGAGCCTTATGAGTTCTGCAGGTAATGAGCGAGACATATTTTTCAAATGTGTTTTCCAGATTTAAGATACATTGAGATATTCACACCCATAAAATTCACCATTTTAAAGTGTTCCATTCAATTTTTTTATTTAGTTTATTCACAATTGTGCAACTATCACCACTATCTAAATTTAGGACATTTTTATCACTCCCAAAGAAACCCCATCTCCATTAGCAGTCATGCCACATTCCACCCTCCTCTCAGCCCTTGGCCACCACTGATTTACTGTAGATTTCTCTGTTGTGGACATTTCCATGACATATGAATAGAATCATATAATATGTAGTCTTTTTGACTGGCTTCTGTCATTTAGCATAACGTTTTCAAGGTTCATCTATGTTGTAGTATATGCCAGTACTTCATTTTCTTATGGTTAATATTATGTTGCATGGCTCTATCTGTTCATCAGTTGATGGACATCTCAGTTGTTTACACTTCTTGGCTATTGTGAATAATGCTACCACTGATACCAGGGTTCTTGTTCATGAAGTCGAAGATGAACTTTGCAAAGTAGGCAAACAGGGAAAAAAAAGGCTTTTTATTTAGAGAAAGCAGTAGTACAGAACTCCCAGGACATACTGGGAGGGGGCAGGAATGCCCGGGTCTGGGCTGTGTCTAGGGGTTTATATCTCAGACTTAGCTGAGTTGCCTAATTTCTACTGGTTCCTGCTGGAATGCTCTTCCTTGTTTTGACCAATCTTATTGAAAGTTCTCTAAATTTCCAGATTTGGCATGCTCCAGCTACCCTTACTGCTAGCGAAAAACAAAAACAACAACAAAAACAAACCAGGGGCGTTCCCACCACAGGCATTCTGTTCTTGTATATTCCTGAGGCCCTCAGTAAGCTTCCTGCTTTTGTTTTGTCCTGAGGCCCCTTTTCCTGTTCTTACTAGACAGGGGCTGCCTCTGTCTTTTCCCTGTTTCACCATGAACATTTGTATACAAACTTTTGTGGGAACATGTATTTTCATTGCTTTGGGGTATATACCTAGGAGTGTAATCACTGGGTCATATGGTAACTTCATGTTTGGTATTTTGGGATGCTGCCAAACTTTCCCCAAAGTGGCTGCTATTTTCTAATCTCACCCACAATGCACAAGGGTTCCAATTTCTCTACATCCTTACCAACACTTGTTATTGTTTGTCTTTTATTTCAGTCACCCTAGCAAGTGTAAAGTAGTGTCTCATTGTGGTTTTGATTTGCATTCCCTAATGGCTAATGATACTGAGAATCTTTTCATGTTTTATTGGCCTTTCATATATCTTCTTTGGAAAAATGTCTATTAAGATCCTTAGTCCATTTTTTTCAACAGTTATTTGTCTCTATTGAGTTGTAAGAATTCTTTATATATTCTAGATACAAGTCCCTTATTAGATATGTGATTTGCAAAAAATTTCTCCCATTCTGTGGATTATGGGTTGTCTTTTCACTTTCTTAATTGGTGTCCTTTGAAGCAGAAAACTTCAGAATTTTAATGAAGTCTAGTTTATCTAGTTTTTATTTTGTTGCTTTGGTGTTATATCTAGAAACCATGCCAAATCTATGTTTATAAAGACTTATTCTTATGTTTTTTTTTTAAATTGGATTGTTTATTTTTTTTTTGCTGTTGACTTGTATGAGTTCTTTATATATATATAATTCTTTAATTTTGATATCATTAATGCACAATTACTTAAACAACATTATGGTTACTAGACTCCCCCCATTATCAAGTCCCCCCCACATACTCCATACATTCACTGTCCATCAGTGTAGTAAGATGCTATAAAATAATTACTTGTCTTCTCTGTATATACTGCCTTTCCCGTACCCTCCACACACATTATGTGTGCTAATTGTAATGTCCCATTTTCCCCCTTATCCCTCCCTTCCCTCCCACCCTTCCCAGTCCCTTTCCCCTTGGTAACTGTTAGTCCATTTTTGTGTTCTGTGAGTCTGCTGCTGTTTTGTTCCTTCAGTTTTTGCTTTGTTCTTATACTCCACCTATAAGTGAAATCTCTGATACTTGTCTTTCTCTGCCTGGCTTATTTCACTGAGCATAATACCTTCTAGCTCCATCCATGTTGTTGCAAATGGTAGGATTTGTTTTCTTCTTATGGCTGAATAATATTCCATTGTGTATATGTACCACATCTAATTTACCCATTCATCTACTGATGGACACGTAGGCTGCTTCCATTTCTTTACTGTTGTAAATAGTGCTGCAAAAACATAGGGGTGCATATGTCTTTTTCAAACTGGGCTGCTACATTCTTAGCGTAAATTCCTAGGAGTGGAAACCCTGGGTCAAATGGTATTTCTATTTTGAGTTTTTTGAGGAACCTCCATACTGCTTTCCACAATGGTTGAACTAGTTTACATTCCCACCAGCAGTGTAGGAGGGTTCCCCTTTCTCCACATCCTCGCTAACATTTGTTGTTGTTTGTCTTTTGGATGTTGGCCATCCTAACTTGTGTGAGGTGATATCTCATTGTGGTTTTAATTTGCATTTCTCTGATGATTAGTGATGTGGAGCATCTTTTCATGTGCCTGTTGGCCATCTGAATTGCTTCTTTGGAGAAGTGTCTGTTCAGCTCCTTTGCCCATTTTTTAATTGGCTTATTTGCTTTTTGTTTGTTGAGGTGCATGAGCACTTAATATATTTTGGAGGTCAACCCCTTATCTGATAAGTCATTTATGAATATATTCTCACATACTGTAGGATGTCTTTTTGTTCTACTGATGGTATCCTTTGCTGTACAGAAGCTTTTTAGTTTGATATAGTCCCACTTGTTTATTTTTGCTTTTGTTTCCCTTGCCTGTGGAGATATGTTCATGAAGAAGTCGCTCATGTTTATGTCCAAGAGATTTTTGCCTACGTTTGTTTCTAAGAGTTTTATGGTTTCATGACTTACATTCAGGTCTTTGATCCATTTTGAGTTTACTTTTGTGTATGGGGTTAGACAATGATCCAGTTACATTCTCTTGCATGTAGCTGTCCAGTTTTGCCAACACCAGCTGTTGAAGAGGCTTTCGTTTCCCCATTGTATATCCATGGCTCCTTTATCATATATTAATTGACCATATATGCTTGAGTTTATATCTGGACTCTCTATTCTGTTCCACTGGTTTATGGGTCTGTATTCTTATGTTTTTTTTCTAAGAGTTTTATAGTTCCAGCTTTACATTTAGGTCTGATATATTTTAAGCTACTTTTTTAGTATAGTGAGGTAGAGATCTAATTTCATTCTTTTGCATGTGGCTATCCAGTTGTCCCAGCACCATTTGTTGAAAAGATTATTCGTTCCTTCAAAAAATTAAAAAAATGTCATCATAGGTATTCTAGCAATCACTAAAATGCTGTTTATTTTTAGATTTATAATTGCTTATTGACCAATTGAACTGATAACAAGAAAGGAATTTCTCTTGTATCTCACAACTGGATTACTTTAGGTGTCTAAAAATTAATTTTCTTAATAAATATATCAATAGAAACATGTGTTTTTGTTTTTATTTGTATTGAGTTCCTACTACGTGTCAATTGCTGTGCTAGACCTTGAGTATAAGATGAACAAAACAGACATGGTACCTGCTTTCATGGGCTTGTAGTCTAGGGAGAAAATAACACGAGGGCCCTGATATAAAATAGGGGAATTAAGAAAGGATTCTCCAGTTGAAGAGTCCTCCAAACAAAGGCAATAGTATGAAAAAAGGACTAAGCAAGGAAAGAGGTTGCCCTTTTTGGGAAAACAAAAGGCCGGTGGAGCTACAGCGTAGCGAAGAAGGAGAGGAGTACACAATGAGGCTGAACAGGTGGTCGGGGGCCAGTCAGTGCAGTAAACATTACAAACTGTGTCCCAAACCGAGTACTGAGCTTCCCCAGGGTGCCCCGGGAACTCGCAGGGGCACTGTGGATGCTTTAAATTTAAAGGGAAACACAGTGACATCTGTTGGACACCACGGGAACTACTAACTCGAGTCGTTTTAGACTTTTAACTTTAGATCTAGAAGCGTCCGTTTTGGATGGGGTCTGCCGTTGGTGTGATAAAAAGCAAGTCCCTTGGGAAAATCATTGGAACAGGAAATGAAGGTGGCTGTGTCCAATTCGATTCCAAGTTTTGAGAAGTTATGCAGCAGCCAGCAGACTCTAAACAGTTAAAGACATAAATATTAAGTCGTTTGGACCTAACTACTTAATAAACAGAACTGTTCGGTTTTTCTCTTGGCCAAGTTGCACCTTGAAAAACTTACGAAGACACTGTGACCCAAGAAAATTTTGGAGCCTCTACTGTTAAGAATTTGGGAGTTTTACTGCAAGTGTTACAGGAAAATATTCAAAGGTTTTAAGCAGGGAGAGTGACAGGAAGGCTCTGATGTTTTCTAGAAAAAACGTTTTAAAAATCTAGACATTTTGCACAAAGTGAATTTGCTCTTAATTACATGTTCAATTATCACAATGCCTTAGGTTTGATTTTCAAAACTCAATTAAGGAGTCCAATGTTTTTCTCCCTGACAGATAATTTTGTCCCAACACTAGAGACAATGAGGAACCAGAGCAGCAGCTGGCTTTTAAACTGTTTCTCCACAGACTGTCTACAAAAAGGTGGGCAGGGGCACGACCAACTACTTCTTTCAGGGCTCTTGGCTCACTTAAAACTAGAAAGGATGAACAGAATTTCAACACAGTCCAGGCTCAGAAATCCTTCTTTTCAAGTTGTTTGACATTTGTATCCTCTCAAATGGGTTTGAACATTGTAGTAGAAATGTTCAATTTCTACTAGTGGCCAATCTCCCCTTCTACTTTAATAAAAGAACATCTGTCTCCATTTTATTTGGAGTTATGACCCCAGATAACAAATGAACTTTCCAGCTTCTCTGACCAGATGTGGTCATGTGGCCAATTCAACCAGTAACATGTGCTCGCCAAGAGGGTGCTTAAAAGGAGCTGACTCAGCCTGAAGGTGTGCTCTCTTTCTCCTTCAGCTCTTCCTTCTTTTGGCTCGTGTCACACACAGACTTGATGGTTAGAGTTCCCCCAGCCCTTCTGTACCATGAGATGACTTTGAGGATGAAAGCTCGAGGCTCCAATGGTGGAGCAGAAAGATAGGAGGAGCTGGATTTTGATGACTGTGGAACCAACCAAAATAGCCCTGGAAAGCCTTCCTCTCGATTTATATATGACCGAGAAGCTTCTGTCTTATTCAAGCCACTGTTACTTGGCTTGAACTTTTTGTTTTATGCAACCAAATCTATCGTAATAGTTCTGATATGTGATTACCTAATAGTCCTGATATGTGATATGTGATTACATTGACCTTCGCTCAGGAGAGGGATTGCCACTTTAGCAGATCATTTTTATTTAGTATCAAAGGCTATTTTTTCTTGGGCACTAAATGAAATTTATTCTCAACATTTTTAGCCTGTGCTCTTCTTTGTCATATGTAGGCAGTTTACAGAGTAAACTATTCTCTGTCTACACACACACACACACACACACACACACACACACACACATTCTGATTGAAGGGCCCCCACCCATAAGATGGTGAACCTCCTGCTTCTCTTCCGGGTCCTCAGTTCCCGCCGGCGCCACCTGAAGCCCAATCACCCCTCGCCCCTCTAATCCCAGCACCTAGCCAATAGCCACCAGCCCCGTAGAAGTGACACCACAATCACCCCATGCCCCTTCCTATGTAACCCAGCACCTTTCCCCAATAAAGCGGAATTCTCCGGTGAATTGCTGCTGTGTGTCGCTCCTTTCCTTTCATTGGTGCCGAAACCCGGGAGACGGGACACCCCAACTGGGCCCCGTCTTCCCCCCGACACCAGCAGCAGCTTGCCCTCGTCCTCTTTTTCCGGCGCTGGCTCCTCACACTCACCACTCCTCTTTGGCCTTTGGGTAAGTTTTCCCCCGGAGTGGGCCGCTCTTCCCCGAGCTATCGCAGTGCCATTGACCGTGATCGTCCGGCAAGGCCCTGATGCTCGGGGACGAGGAGGGAACTCTCCCCGCCTTAGGCCTTCATGGCTGCGGCGGACCCTCAGGCCCCTCCTCCAACAGCCATAAACGAGGTGACTCCTTTGCGGATGAGAACGCTCCCTCCCCCCCCTTCCTCCTTCCGTTCCATCCGCCGAAAACTCCTAGTACTAGGTACCTCGGACTCCGGCACTCTGCCTTCTTAGAGAAGTCTGGGTGACGACCACACTTCCTAAGAAACCGACTCATATACGAGTTTCCGCAGACCCCCAAGGATCACCGGGGACGCCCTTTGTCTCCTTGCCGTCTGCTCCCAGTCCGAGGATCTCCTTCGTCTTCCCCTGTTTGTCTCCTTCTCTGTCCTTTAGCCATGGGAGCCTCCTCATCCCTCCCTGAAAGTTCACCTCTTGAATGCCTGCTCAAGCATCTAGCCACCCTCTCCCTGACGCCTGATATAAAACCAAAACTTCTCCACAAATACTGCTCCCAAGATTGGCCAACATACCCCCTAGACAATAACAACCAATGGCCCGCAGGGGGAACTCTTGATCCTAACATCACTCGCGATCTCTTTAACTACTGCCAGCGCCTGAAAACTGGAAGGAGATTCCCTATACCGAAGCTTTCCACCTCCTCCCCCGCCTCCCCCCAAGTTCTCCTAGCCTGCAAGCCGTCTCCCCCGCAGAAGCCTCCCGTTCACTCCCTCCCCCTCCTCTCGTACAACAGCCCCTCCCCCTTCCTCCCCCACCATCTCCTCCCCCACCTCACCCCCCTGCAGATCAAGCCTGAGCCTTTCAGCCCCCCTCTAAGTCCCAGGAGCCTCCTCCGACTTTGCCCCCATCACCTGTTTCTCCCCCACAGACTGAGCCAGAACCCTTCAGTCCCCCACTGCCGTGGGTCTCTGCTCTCGAGATATCTTCGCCTGCTGCTTAATAGCAGGTCTGAAAAACGCAGCTTGTAAAGTAGTTAATTTTCAAAAGCTCCAAGACATAATTCAAAGGAGGGAGGAGACTCCCTCCGAGTTCTTAGACAGACTCACTCAAGCCCTATTACAGTTACCAGCCTGGACCCAGAAACGCCTGACGGGAGACATGTCCTTATGACATACTTCCTAGCTCAAAGCTACCCCGACATTAAAGCTAAACTCAAAAAGTTAGAACAGGGCCCCGCTACCCCACAGACTGAGATCCTAACAGTGGCCTTTAAAGTCTTCCATAACCGGGAGGAGGAGAAAGAACGCCAGAAACAAAAGGCTGATCAGGCCAATTTCCAAATGTTGGCCCAGCTGATAAAACCACAACCTGGGCGCCCCTCTACAAACAAGCCCCCCCCAGGAGCTTGTTTCAAGTGCGGACAAAAAGGACATTGGTCAAGGGCGTGCCCCTCCCCCAGATCTCCTACCACCCCATGCCCCAGATGCCACAAAAAGGGCCACTGGGGGTCTGATTGCCCAGCCACCCGAAGGGGAGGCTGGACGAACAACCCCCATCCTAAGCCCGCCGTAGTGGGGCTGGCAGAAGAAGATTGACGGGGCCCGGGGGCTTCTCGCCCGACCATTTCCATCACCAAACAGGAGCTCAGGGTTACTTTAATAGTAGACGGTCACCCCATCTCCTTCCTCCTAGATACAGGAGCCACCTTCTCAGTCTTGCAAGAATACCGGGGCCCTACCACGCCTGCCATTACTCCTATAGTCGGGGTAGGAGGTAAACAGATTTTCCCATTAAACCCCCCCCTTTTATGCACAATCCAAGACAATCCCATACCTTTCTCCCACTCCTTCCTGGTTATGCCCCAGTGTCCCATCCCCTTACTAGGACGGGACATCCTTTCTCTCCTCCGTGTTTCCATAACTATATCCACTCCCACAGCCCCCAGTACCCCCTTTCTAATAGCCTCATAGCCGACGACCCCCCTCTACCCAATGAAAGCTCCAGTTCCGCCCTCATACATCCTGTAAATCCCAGAGTTTGGGACATTACAAGCCCCTCCGTGGCTCTATGTCCTCCTGCCTCTATCAAATTACGTGACCTCTCTCAGTATATCTGTCAGGCCCAATACCCCCTAACCACTTCAGCCCTCATAGACCTCCAACCCATCATTCAAGATCTTTTAAACAAAAATTACCTCAGACCCACTCACTCCCTGTTTAATACCCCCATATTAGCTGTTAAAAAAACCAACGGATCTTTCCGCCTCGTCCAAGACCTTCGCCTCATCAACATGGCCACTGTCCCTACCCATCCCTTAGTCCCAAATCCATACACCCTTTTATCGCAGATCCCTGCCTCGGCCTCCCACTTCTCAGTCCTAGATCTCAAGGACGCATTTTTTTCTATCTCTCTGGACCCCTCCTCCCAAGATTTTTTCACCTTCACCTGGACGGACCCATACACAAGACATTCTGAACAACTCACTTGGACAGTTTGCCACAAGGCTTCCGAGCTAGTCCCCATATTTTTGGACAGGTCCTAACTCAGGACCTCAAACAGTTTCATCATGATCACTCCGAGTCCACCTTATTACAATACGTGGACGATCTTCTACTCTGCAGTCCCTCGTGGGAACAGTCTCAACTTGACACTGCCTCCCTACTTAACCTTCTAGCTTCCAGAGGTTACTGGGTATCCCCTGTCAAAGCTCAAATCTCTTCCCCTTCCGTCACTTACCTCGGATTTCTTCTATCTCAACAAAGAAAGCCCATTACCTTAGACAGAAAATGGTTCCTCTCTGACCTGCCCGTTCCCAAAACCAAGACAGAAATCCTTTCCTTTCTAGGCCTGGCTGGGTATTTTAGAGCGTGGATCCCTAACTTCTCCCTGTTGGCAAGACCCCTATATGACCTCAGCAAGGGCCCCCCTGAAGAACCATTATCCTCCTCACCCCGACACTCCTTCATTAAGCTTCGTAGAGCCCTTGTGGGGGCCCAGCTCTCCATCCTCCTGATTTGTCGAAGCCCTTCTCGTTATACATTCATGAGAGGTCCAGTCAAGCTCTAGGAGTCCTAGGCCAATATTATGGCCCATCCTTTGCCCCAGTAGCTTATCTTTCCAAGCAATTAGACCCCACAGTTCGGGGATGGGCCCCCTGCCTATGGGCATTAGCAGCTGGACAGCTCTTGCAGAAGGAAGCTCATAAACTGACATTCGGGGCGCCCCTTACCATTCTGTCCCCACATCACCTAAAGGATCTCTTAACCTACAAAAGTTTACAGACTCTCCCTCCCTCCCTCTCCTGACCTTACTGTCCTCTTTCCTCCAAAATCCCGTTCACCCCCTTTGCCATCCATACCCGAATCATGACTTTTTCCTCCTTTACTGCTCCCTCGCTCTCTCTCGCTTTTTTTCCTCATTCCTATTGTCTTCCCCGACACCCCAGCCTCCTTTGTACGGCGATTCAAAGTCAGACAGACTTACACACAGCATCAAACAAAAATTACTGCCCTCATTGCCACATGAGACTGCCCTCTGAAAGGCTGCTCCGAGCCTTTATACCTCCACTTTCCTCCCTCCACCGAAGTGTTCACTAGCAGCTACCTTTATTCTCCCTACCTCTGCTTCCTCTATGACCAAAAACAAGCCTGTTGCAGGCGATGGCCAGACACCTAACCGGGGATGTCCCTACTGGTCTTGTGCCATTCACTACATGGGTAACTCCCGGTACCCACAGTATTACTCCTCCAACCCATTCTCTTCAATACTAACAAACCCCTTCCTCACCTGGCTGTGGCCCATTGCAGGCCCTATAATAACCATTCTCCTCGCCTGTCTCTTCTTGCCTTGTAAAGTTGATCAAATCCCAAGTTGGTAAAATCTCTAATCAAACTTTCAACCAGATTTTACTCAGGAACTACCAGCTTTTAGCCACAGAAGATCCCTCACCCTCACGTAACCTCCTCACCACACGCTGAGATGGACCCCTCTCTCCGCTGGAAACTGTTCCTGGAAACAATGGCCGCAGACACCTGGCTTCTGGCACCCATATCCTCCTGGCACCATTGGAATCAACAAGTCCTCGACCTATGGTTACAGGGAACCTTCATTGATTTCCAACCTGAAGAAGTCCACATCTACTCGTCCTTACTGTGGGGAGTCCTATCAACCCTTTCCCCCCAGTCCTCAAGCCCTCACTCCCTTCTCCGCCCCCGTTCAGCAGGAAGCAGTCAGCAGAAAGCAACGTCCACAGCCCCATAGAGGAGAAAGGGGGGAATGAAGGGCCCCCACCCATAAGATGGCGAACCTCCTGCTTTTCTTCTGGGTCCTCAGTTCCCGCCGGCGCCACCTGAAGCCCAATCACCCCTCACCCCCCTAATCCCAGCACCTAGCCAATAGCCACCAGCCCCGTAGAAGTGACACTACAATCACCCCATGCCCCTTCCTATATAACCCAGCACCTTTCCCTAATAAAGCGGAATTCTCTGTTGAATTGCCGCTGTGTGTTGCTCCTTTCCTTTCACTGATAACACAAATAATCTCTCAATTTATAGATTTTATGAAGAATCTATACTTAATTACAATAATTATATAGCCATCTTGAACCAGAAATGGAATTATTATGAGTTGTGTGGCTAGGGAGGGTGGTGTGGAGTGTCTGTGATGGGCTGAGCCATTTCCCCAACATTCCTCTCAACCACACACGAAGAGCATGTTGAGGTCACCAATTTAAGCTTGTTTTCCAGCACCCAACACTTTTTTCTCTCTGAGAAAGGCCCTAATGGCCAGTCTGTGATCCCAAAAGGCCCAGTCTGTCAAACAGTGAGATCCACCAGCCCTCATCCTCTACGCCCACCCTGCCCGGAGTAACACCCAGCTGACCCAGGAATGCACATCTGACCAAAACCAGCTCAGATTTTTCCAACCAGAACTAAGAAAGCAGTTCCTCTTGGTGGAGCTGAGGCCTGAGGGTCTCAGGAGCTATTGCAGCCATATAATTATGTGAAGGAAGTTGCTCTCTGACAAAAGTGAACAGAATGGATCCACAGAAAGAAGCAGATATGAAAGACAACAATTTGAGTTTCAGTTGTTCCTGAGGCCCTGCTTCACCCTTTCTCACCTATGTTTACTTTAAGAACCTCAGCAACTTCTCAATAAAGTCTCTGTTTTGCCTAAACTGATGTGAGTTGGTTCCTGTTTTGACTAGTATGATGCCTTTCATGATTGTGATTGCTGTAAGTGTTCATATATACATATATATCTATATATGAAATATTTATGATCCTTTCAGTATCATGTAGACAATAAAAAAGAAAAAAATAGGGAATAGACAGCTAATGTAATTCCTAAGTGAGCACATTTAATCCTAACAAGGTAAATATTCCCATTTTTATAGATGAAGAAATGACCTGAGAGAGCTTAGTAGCTTGTCTATAAGGTAAATGGCAGAGTTTATATTAAAACTGAAGACTCAATGGTTCCAAAACCTATTATGTTTTCAACGTGTTAGTCATGTGTTAACCAAAATATATTAAACAAATCTGCCATTTATTTTAACCCCTCTGTAGAGTGGGAAGGGAATTATTCATGGGACTAAGGTGTTGATTCTCTTGGTTGGCTTGATTAGTTCCCCTTCCACATGTCATCCTCACTGGTGCTCTCTGGTGGGCAGGGTAGCCAGCCTGCCCACCGGGGCACAGACAGTAACAGCATCCTGGGGCTGGAGGGCATCAAAGGCAGGAAGGAGCGTAGTTTATATTGAATGAAATCACTTCTGTTTTATCATATTCCATTCAAACTTAGAATGTGTCATAAGATCCTTAGATAGGAAACTCTGATAAAACCTCTACTGGAATGACATTTTTTAGAACATTTGTGAGCAAATAAGGAGAAATCCATTTTCTCATGTAAAATATGCCAAAATGGTATGTTAATCCACTGTTTACTACCATAAAGAAACCTTTGCTCTGAATCATAGAGTTCTTGATATTCTATTATATTCCCACATAAAGCAAATATCTTTTCACATAAGGCATTTTATCCCTGGCATAGAGAAAATGCTTTCAGTGCTATTGATAGCTTTCAAGATGGCCTCCTGATGGACAGGTAGGTTCATTGTTGAATTTCTGAGGTCTTCATACTACAAACAGGTTTACTGATTGCTTATATTCAGTATTATTGTTATTCTTTTAAATCTTATTTTATTGTGGTAAGAACACTAACATGACTACCCTCTTAACAAAATGTTAAGTATAAATTATTGTTGAAGTATTATTATTATGAGAGTATTTTCTTATGTAGAAAAGAGGCTGTAACGATTCATATTGTTTAAAACCTTCTAAATATTTGAGCCCTTTGAAATTAGAAAATAAATGTGAAACACTTTTATGGGATTAATATAATTTGCAAAGTAAATCTACACAAAAGGTGATTTCAGGCCTGAAACTTCTCTCTCATGGGAAAATATTTATTTCATACAGCGAATGTATTTTTTCTTTTTTGTGTCCTTTTTCAGGAGCATTCATTTATACTTTCACTCTATAAATATTTACTGAGGGCCAACTGTATGACAGGCACTGTCCTAGGAACAGGGGTAAAGTTAGTTTCAGCCATGTAACTTGTTCAATGGATTTTTTTTTTTTTTTAGTTCGGAAATGTAGTATTTGATAGAACTGTTCCAATAGGAACTAAAGAAACACATTTACTAATTGGACTGCATGTTCAGAAATAATTCCTCAGTGCTTTTAGCAGACTGAAAAGATACTGCTAGTACATGAATTGTCTCTTCACATTCCCTTCTGTCTCTTTAATAAATGGAAGCCCAGTTGGTCTGGCATAACTCCCTGAATGGGATAACCAGACGCAGCTCTGCTTTGCAGGTTTAACTGAATTGGTTGATGCTGATTACTTCTAGGCTACAATTAAAATATGTATCTTTATGACAGGGAACTTAAATTGGCAGATGAAGCCAGATTATGTCTTAGTAAAGGAAGGTTTATTGCACAATTCACTGTTAGGAATGGGATAGGGGACTGTGATGCATGTGAGCCAGATACAATGAAGTCTTCTCTTCTTCCATTTACCCTTGGATTGATTAGGCTCCCCAGCAGAAGAGCCTGGATCTTTTAGTTTTTACAGTGTTCTCTCTTGGGAAATTTGTAATGAGTTGCCTCAGGATTTGATCAGAAGATAAATGCCACCCCTAATGCTCCCTACCCCCTTCTGATGTTTACTCCAAAGCAGGAGGTTTTGACCCTACCATTTTAATGCTGAAGTTGTTTTGACCAGGTCACCAGGAAAAAGAAAAAAGACTAGGTAGAAATAATCAGGCCCAAATAAAACAGACAACATTAAACTACACTTGAAAAGACCGGATTAATAGAAACAAGGGAAAACTGATAATGGCAGATGCCAGAAAAATTTTTTTTAATGTTTCTTCTATAGGAAACTGATCAGAAAGTCAAATCTTTGTTGTGACATTCACCAGGGAGTAAACTCATCTTACTGAAAGTAGTTTTGACAAATCAGGAAGGAAAACAGGAAAAATGATCTAGCAACAGTGCACAGAAGATGTTTGAGAAGTTGGACCATATTAATGGAATTCTACAGTAAACGCTTTCTTGATGAAAGTTCATCAGATTTAAAGTCATAAACATGGAACCAAACTTTCTTGAATTTAAACTGGAAGTCAAAATGACCTGTGCTCCCACATTCAACCTATTTTTCCACAAGGGGGCATAGCAGGTCTGCTAAATAAAATAAAGGTTGCCCATTTAAACTTTGAATTGCTGGTAAATAATCAGAACTTTTTTAGTATAAGTCTGTTACATGCAATGTGTTGGAGACACTTTTATGCTAGACAATGATTGTTTACTTGGAATTCAAATTAAACTGGATTCTTGTATTTTTATTTGCTAAATCTGGTAACCCTATATCAGGAACATCTCTTCTAGTGAGCTGAGCTCCACATTCTCTTGCCTTGAAATGAGTCCCCATCAGAATCCCCCAAGTATATATTGAGGGTCTATTAGTTAATAATCACGGCAGCATTTTCCACCACAAGGAAAACTGATGCAAACTCAATAGGAATAGTTGTATAAATTAGGACATCAATTCCTCAGAACATAATGCAGCCATTAAAATAATTGTGAAAAAATATCAATAGTGTAAATCTTTTCATTTGCTATGAAACTGCATCTTCAATATGATTACAAAAGTAAAAATATATGTGCATATGGGATAAAGTCAGGATTAGAAGCAATTTATTAGGCTGATGGGAGTATAGGGATAATTTTTGTTGTTTTATGTTTTTAAGCACTTTTACAATCAATAAAAATTGGGAGAAAAAAGAAGTGTGCAATGTTAAATGCTGCAGAGAGACTTTATATTTAAGTTTGTAGCTCAAAAATTTCAGAGTATAAGCATGAATGAGGCTATGTTGATGTCATGGGATCAGACAGTAGCTATGTTGCCTGTATTCTTTTCTCACAAATACAGTTTTTAAAATATAGCCTATTAGACTTGTTCATTGAGAGATACTGGCTTCCTATGTGTTCACGATTATCTTTCCAAAAGGCTCACATCAGTGACTCATTTGTAGCAGCCTCCTTCATTATATGCCATACCTTCCAAGTCACCCATTACCTGATTTCCTGCCATTGTAAACTGGTTTTATTAGTTGAAGGATACCTGATTGAGATGCCTGAGCCGGAGTAATAAAGGAACCCAAAGCTATTTGTTTCTCCAGATTTTAAATTGTCCTGGATTTCAGTGAGCCCTTAAAAATGGATTGTTAGTTCTTTGGTGGAAAAGGAAAGGAAAGGAAACCTATTTATTTACTGGCTTTAGTAACTGGGAGAGTGTATTATTAAAAAGCCCAATGTTGAGTAAATACTCTTGCAACAAGTGTTGTTGACTATAGTGTGAGCTTGATATCCATTGAATTTTGTATCAAAATACATTTCAGTTGCACTGAATCCAGAACTGAAGTATACTTCCTTATGAGTATTTAAATCAAACAGGTTTTGTTTTTAATTAAGAATTTGTTTTTAAACTGGGATGCTTATCTCTTAGAATTCTCTTGCTATAAACTCCAGCTAATAAAAACTACACATTATACCTGCCACTATCATATTCCAAATCCTTAACTCTGTTGAATTTCAGAAGGGTTATTTGTAGACACTTATTATCTATTTTATCTAGCTTATAGTTAAAGGGAAAGTTCCCTCCACACACCTCTCTGGAATTTTCTTCCTAATTTCTGGGCTATGACAGTCTCTTCAACAGATGGTGCTGGCAAAACTAATTTCTGGGCTAGTCACTCTTCCACAGCTAGCAGCTAAGATTAAAAAAAATTTTTTTACAAACATGACAAATAGAATAACAACCTCCAGGCACTCTTATCAGCCAATAGTTAAGATTTACCATATTTCCATGAGATTTCTTTTCAACTACAGATGCAATTAAAGTCTACTTTGTACCCCTCTCTAATCCCAGAGGAAAGCAACTATCCTGAAATTTGTGTATGATGTTCTTTGATTTTACACTTTCATTGCAAATGTGTTTTGGCCCTAAACAATATGTAGAGTTATTTGATATAGTATCTGCAACTCATTTTTTCCACTCAACATTAAATCTTTAATATATATCTTTTATAAATTTAGTAAATTCATAATTGCCATGTAGCATTTCACTGTGTGAAATTACCAGAAATTATCCATTCCTTGTTTATAGACTTTTGGGATGTTTCAATTTCTCTTTATTATAAACAATAGTGCGTTGAGTATCCTTGGACACATCTTCTTGTGTATATATATATTCAGTTTCTCTAGAAGGAGAATTGCTGGGTCATAGAGTATATTTCTCCAATTTCACTAGAAAATACCAAATTACTCCCCAAAGTGTTTGTACCAATTTATTCTCACACCAGGGGTCGATGAGTTCATTGACCACATCTTTGCCAGTTAGTATATATCTGACTTGTGATTTTTGTGTTTTGACTGTGTGACCTGGTATTTCACTCTAATTTTAGTTTTTACTTCCTTGATTACTAGTGAAGTTGATCATTCTTAACTATGCCAGTTCACATACTTTATACAATTTTCTGTTAGGGTCATTATTATTTCCTTATTTGCAGTGGTTCTTTATATACTCAGTATACCAACCAGCTGTCTGATATGTGCATTGAAATATCTTCTCCCATCTGGACTATCTTTCCATTTTTTAAATGGTTTCTCCTAAGTTAACAAAATTATGTGATAGAATTACCAGGTAATTCCTTTAGGTTTTTGCCTTTTCCTTGTCTGTTTATGGTTTGTCCTTTCTTCCTTCTTTCCTCCTTCGTCCTTCCCTTCCCAACTCCCCCCAATTCTTTCTTTCAAGATATCCTTTCCAACTGGGTATTTGATGAGCTCAAGGAATTAGTTTTTTTTTTTTTAGTGTAGTGATGGCACTGAAGTCATTTTTGTTTAGAATCTTTCTCTTAGAAATAAATCCTGAAATATTTACAGATGAAATATTATAATGGCTGGAATTTTCTTCAAAATAATACGAGGAGGGAGTTGGGGAGCAGATAAAGTGAGACTGGCCTTGAATTGGTGATTGTCAAAGCTCATAATAGGTAGCAGAGGTTCATTGTACTATTCCAATTTTGCATATGTTAAAATTTGCCCATAATAAAATGCATAAAAAATAGAGAATGAGAGAGAGCCTTTCCAATCTTGATATAAAAACATTTTCCTATATATTATTCAAATAATTTATAAGTTTTGTGTTTTGCACTTAGGCCTCTAATCCCAAGTGACTCTGAAGGAAATCATAGGAACACACCAGAGAACAGGTTCTTATTGGGCTAGAAGATGGCCAGGAAGGAATGTTTCTGTGGTTGGCTGGGTCTGATGGTATTCTTTGTCCTTGGAAAACCCTTTCCAAACCAAGGAGGAGTTTGCCGTGGCTATGTGGAAACTTAACTTTTTGACCCATATTTGAAGATGGACGTCCATTACTTTCTATGAAATAGGAACAACCAAAGTAAATATTTGACGTTTATTAAAAGATTTTTAAACCCTTCATTTGTTTTTGACCATTTATCCTTTTTGGCCATAGGTCAGATTAATTTTAAAAATGTGATAACTGCATTATTTATCTAAGTAAAATAATTTTGCTAAAGCCTTCATCTCAAAATGTTAGCTCTTTAGATCCCATCTTTGGAATTGCCACCTTCAAAGGAACATGCACATTAAGAGAGACAAAGCTTCATCCACATTTGGGTGGGGGGAGTGGCAGATGTTTTTAGATCTACTAGGAAAGAGTTCAAACTAGTCTTTGATCTGGTGGGATTTCTAACATACTTTCTCTAATTCGAACAAGATGTAGCCAAATTGTTCATAGGGAGTCCATCAACTTCTATCTTGCTTTAGTTACAGTTATCTTGCTTTCTATTATATAGGATGGATTTCCAGATGTTCTTTTGATTTGTAGTTTGCTCATTTCCTTCCAAGAAATTGTCAAGGAGGTGATCTGGACTGGTAGACCCTTTATCTTTGCTTGTCCTAAGAGATGGCATTGTTAGGCCACCTGGTAAGTTAAACAAATACAATATTTTGCAGACTCTGATATAGTTAGAGAAAAAAAGCTAAATTGAAATGGAAAAACAGTATTAAGGAAGAAGCATATGGCTCAAAAAAAATTTTTTTTTTCTGGCTTTGAAAAAAAGTGATACTGTCCAGCCTCTCTGAGATCCAGCTGATCATAGGATGAAGTTAAATATCCTGCTGTAACACAACCCAACACACATCTAGTAGCTTTCTTTCCTGAAAGTTTAACAGTAATATTGTTTTACTGAGTAATTACTGTGTACCTGGTACTCTATTGGCCCAACTCTTTCTACAGAAAGGCTTACCCAACATATTACTTACGTTAGTGGAGAACTAAGCAGAGAATTCATTCATAGTTCTCAAGCAGATATATGTGTTCAAAGAAGTATATTCTGGTTGTCTTTGCTTATCTTTCTTTTCAGTTACCAATAGGTACTTGAGGCAGACTCAGAGAAGAGATATTTTCATCTCTACCAATTTTTGATTTTTAATAATCATGAAAATAAACATCATCATAAAATGAGATAGTTAACATCAAATGCTTGACTGTCTCTGCAGCTTTCATTTTGCCCCGAGAAGTAAAAATGCACTGTTGATGAGTATGTGTCACTTCTGGTAGCCACTGGCATATTTCTCAGCACTCGGTCCATAGCTTAGCATCAGACTCTTGCTACCATACTGCTGAAGACTGAATCATTCTGAGACATAATGCTTTTTTTTAGCTCCTCAAGTAGAGGCTTGCAAGCTTAGGATAAACAGAAGAGTAACAGAGATGGGATAGTTGAATAAAGTTTAGGAGTAGGGTAGAGCCTGAAACAGTGAGAACATGACTGTTGGGGTAGTCCCATGTATTTACACTGAATTCTTCCAAATAAAAGTTTAAAGTTGCTTAAAATACACAGTGGTGAGATACTGCACTTTCCTGTCAGTATATTGTTTTTAAAAGGGCACAGGGATGATGAAACATTAAAGTATGGCCTTAAGTTTCCTGGTGGTAAAGGAAAAGGGAAAGTTTTTGAGTTAAATAGCTTTACTTAGCTAATTAAAAAGTCACAAACTTTGTAAGGAGAAAGTTTTTTCCTAGGACTAAATTCTAAGAGAAATTCATTTAAATAAAAGAATTTAAAATTGGTATTGTATGCAAGGAATTTTTGCATTTTTTTCATTTAATACTAAAGTACCGTGAAGCATATTGTGTCATCTTCATCTTACCAGTGAGGAAACTGAGCATCAGAGCAGTTATGTTGACTAGACACAGCTAGGTTTTGAACCCTGATATATCTGAATTAATGAACCTATATTGATTATTATCATCACCCAAAGTCCATAGGTTATACTATAGTTTACTCTTGGTGGTGTATGTTCTATGGGTTTGGATAAATATATAAGGACATATATCCACCATTACAGCATTATACAGAGTAGTTAGTTTCATAGCCCTAAAAATCCCATGCTCTACCTATTCAGCTCTCCTTACTCTCTAACCCCTGGCAACTACTGATCTTTTTACTATCTTGATAGTCTTGCCTTTTCCAGAATGTCATATAGTTGGAATCATACCCATACATAGCCTTTTCAGATTGGCTTCTTTCACTTAGTAATATGCATTTAAAGTTCTTTTGTCTTTTCATGGCTTGATATTGATAGTTCATTTTTTTAAAATGCTAAATAAGGAGGAGCCAAGATGGCGGTGTGAGTAGGGCAGCGGAAATCTCCTCCCAAAACCATATATATTTTTGAAAATACAACAAATACAACTATCCCTAAAAGAGAGACCAGAAGATACAGTACAACAGCCAGGCTACATCTACACCTGCGAGAACTGAGTGCTTCGCGAAGGGGGTAAGATAGAAGCCGCGGCCCGGAAGGACCTAAGCACACCCCGACCCCAGTTCCCTGGCAGGGGGAGAGGAGTTGGAGCAGGGAGGGAGTGGGAGCCCAGGACGGCTAAATACCCAGCCCTAGTCATATGCACCGGGAGCGCAGACACAGTGCGTGGTGTGCTGGATATTAGGGAAATGGAACAGAAAAACCTGCGAGCGGGTCCCCACAGCTGGTGCCCCTGGGACAAAAGAAAAGCGAGTGCCTTTTGAAAGTCTTAAAGGGACAGGAGCCTCACAGCTGGATGGAAGTGTCCCAGCACACTCAGCCCAGCAGCTGGGAATGCTGAGGAACTCTGGGCACCCTAACCCCCTGGGAAGCAGTGCAGCTTTGAGGCCCTTCACAGCGATAAACAGCCTCCCGCCCGTTCCCCCTCTGGCGTGGCCCTGACATAGTGGAGCAGCAGCCTGAGACCAGCCACGCCCACAGCAGCCCCGCGGAGTCTACTTCGCAGTCTCCCAGGCCAGACTCAGAGTCCCCACTAGGGCGCTGCTGCCCAGCACAAGCCACTAGGGGCCACTGTTCTTGAAGGAGAGGAAGGCGACGAGCAAGCAGGAAGGGACTTTGTTCTCCCAGCTGACACATGCGCCAACTGCCCATGACTACCTTTATCGCCATGAAAAGGCAGAAGAACATGATACAGACCAGAATAACCCAGACATACCCTGAGAGGGAACCTGGGGAGATAGATTTAACCAATCTTCCTGAAAAAGAATTCAAAATAAAGGTCGTAAGCATGCTGATGGACCTGCAGAGAAAAATGAAAGAGCTAACGGATAAAGTTGGGAGAGAGAATACAGAAATAAAACAATCTCTGGAAGGACATAAAAACAGAATGGACGAGATGCAAGAGGCCATTAATGGAATAGAAATTAGAGAACAGGAACGCAGAGAAGCTGATGCAGAGAGAGATAACAGGATCTCCAGGAATGAAAGAATATTAAGAGAACTGTGTAACCAATCCAAATGGAACAATATCCACATTATAGGAGTACCAGAAGAAGAAGAGAGAGAAAAAGGGATAGAAAGTGTATTTGAAGAAATAATTGCTGAAAACTTCCCCAAACTGGGGAAGGAAATAGTTGCTCAGATCACGGAAGCACACAGACTCCCAACAGAAGGGACCCAAGAAGGACAACACCAAGACACATAATAATTAAAATGGCAAAGATCAAGGACAAAGACAGAGTATTAAAGGCAGCCAGAGAGAAAAAAGGTCACCTATAAAGGAAAACCTATGAGCCTATCATCAGACTTCTCAACAGAAACCTTACAGGCCAGAAGAGAATGGCATGATATATTTAATGCAATGAAACAGAAGGGCCTTGAATCAAGAATACTGTATCCAGCACAATTATCATTTAAATATGAAGGAGGGATTAAACAATTCCCAGACAAGCAAAAGTTGAGGGAATTTGTCTCCCACAAACCACCTGTACAGGGTATTCTAGAGGGACTGCTCTAGATGGGAGCACTCCGAAGGCTAAATAGGTATCACCAGAGAAAATAAAATCACAGCAAAGAAAGCAGACCAACCAAAAACAAAAAGGCAAAAAATAAAATCAACTACCTACAAAAACAGTCAAAGGAAACACAAAAAAGAACAGAATAACACCTAACATATAAAGAATGGAGGAGGAGGAATAAGAAGGGAGAGAAATAAAGAATCATCAGACTGTGTTTATAATAGCTCAATAAGCGAGCTAAGTTAGATGGTAAGATAGTAAAGAAGCTAACCTTTAACCTTTGGTAACCAGGAATCTAAAGCCTGCAATGGCAATAAGTACATATCTTTCAATAATCACCCTAAATATAAATGGACTGAATGCACCAATCAAAAGACACAGAGTAATAGAATGGATAAAAAAGCAAGACCCATCTATATGCTGCTTACAAGAGACTCACCTCAAACCCAAAGACATGCACAGACTTTTAAAAGTCAAGGAATGGTAAAAGATATTTCATGCACACAACAAAGAGAAAAAAGCAGGTGTTGCAGTACTAGTATCAGACAAAATAGAATTCAAAACAAAGAAAGTCACAAGAGATAAAGAAGGACATTACATAACGATAAAGGAGGAAGTCCAATAAAAGGATATAACCATTATAAATATATATGCACCCAATACAGGAGCACCAATATATGTGAAACAAATACCAACAGAATTAAAGGAGGAAATAGAATGCAATGCATTCATTTCAGGAGACTTCAACACACCACTCACTCCAAAGGATAGAGCCACCACACAGAAAATAAGTAAGGACACAGAGGCACTGAACAACACACTAGAACAGATGGACCTAATAGACATCTATAGAACTCTAAACCCAAAAGCAGCAGGATACACATTCTTCTCAAGTGCACATGGAACATTCTCCAGAATAGATCACATACTAGGCCACAAAAAGCCTCAGTAAATTAAAAAAGATAGAAATTCTACCAACTAACTTCTCAGACCACAAACATATAAAACTAGAAATAAATTGTACAAAGAAAACAAAAAGGCTCACAAACACATGGAGGCTTAACAACATGCTTCTAAATAATCAATGGATCAATGACCAAATTAAAATAGAGATCAAGGAATATATGGAAACAAATGACAACAACACCACAAAGCCCCAACTTCTGTGGGACACAGCAAAAGCAGTTCTAAGAGGAAAGTATATAGCAATCCAGGCATATTTAAAGAAGGAAGAACAATCCCAAATGAATAGTCTAAAGTCACAATTATTGAAATTGGAAAAAGAAGAACAAATGAGGCCTGAAGTCAGCAGAAGGAGGGACATAGATCAGAGAAGAAATAGATAAAATTGAGAAGAATGAAACAATAGAAAAAATAAATGAAACCAAGAGTTGGTTCTTTGAGAAAATAAACAAAATAGATAAGCCTCTAGCCAGACTTATTAAGAGAAAAAGAGAATCAACACACATCAACAGAATCAGAAATGAGAAAGGAAAAATCATGACGGACCCCACAGAAATACAAAGAATTATTAGAGAAACTATGAAAACCTATATGCTTAACAAGCTGGAAAACCTAGAAGAAATGGACAACTTCCTAGAAAAGTACAACCTTCCAAGACTGACCAAGGAAGAAACAGAAAATCTAAACAGACCAATTACCAGCAATGAAATTGAAGCGGTAATCAAAAAACTACCAAGAGCAAAACCCCCGGGCCAGATGGATTTACCTCAGAATTTTATCAGACATACAGAGAAGACATAATACCCATTTCTCCTTAAAGTTTTCCAAAATATAGAAGAGGAGGGAATACTCCCCAACTCATTCTATGAACCCAGCATTGCCCTAATACCAAAACCAAGCAAAGACCCCACCAAAAAAGAAAATTAGAGACCAATATCCCTGATGAACATAGATGCAAAAATACTCAACAAAATGTTAGCAAATCGAATTCAAAAATACATCAAAAGGATCATACACCGTGACCAAGTGGGATTCATCCCAGGGATGCAAGGATGGTACAACATTTGAAAATCCATCAACATCATCCACCACATCAACAAAACGAAAGACAAAAACCACATGATCATCTCCATAGATGCTGAAAAAGCATTCAACAAAATTCAACATCCATTCATGATAAAAACTCTCAACAAAATGGTTATACAGGGGAAGTACCTCAACATAATGAAGGCCATATATGATAAACCCACAGCCAACATCATACTGAACAGTGAGAAGCTGAAAGCTTTTCCTCTGAGATCGGGAACAAGACAGGGATGCCCACTCTCCCCACTGTTATTCAACATAGTACTGGAGGTCCTAGCCATGGCAATTAGACAAAACAAAGAAATACAACCAAACCAAATTGGTAAAGAAGCAGTTAAACTGTCACTATTTGAAGATGACATGATACTGTACATAAAAAACCCTAAAGACTCCACTCCAAAACTACTAGAACTGATATTGGAATACAGCAAAGTTGCAGGATACAAAATTAACACACAGAAATCTGTGGCTTTCCTATACACTAACAATGAACTCATAGAAAAAGAAATCAGGAAAACAATTCCATTCACAATTGCATCAAAAAGAATAAAATACCTAGGAATAAACCTAACCAAGGAAGTGAAAGACCTATACCCTGAAAACTATAAGACACTCTGAAGAGAAATTAAAGAGGACAGTAGCAAATGGAAACTCATCCCATGCTCTTGGCTAGGAAGAATCAATATAGTCAAAATGGCCATCCTTCCCAAAGCAATATACAGATTTGATGCAATCCCTATCAAATTACCAACAACATTCTTCAACGAACTGTAACAAATAGTTCAAAAATTCATGTGGAACCACCAAAGACCCTGAATAGCCAAAACAACCCTGAGAAGGAAGAGTAAAGTGGGGGGAATCTCGCATCCCAACTTCATGCTCTACTACAAAGCCACAGTAAACAAGACAATTTGGTACTGGCACAAGAACAGACCCACAGACCAGTGGAACAGAATAGAGACTCCAGGCATTAACCCAAACATATATGGTCAATTAATATACGATAAAGGAGCAATGGACATACAATGGGGAAGTGAAAGTCTCTTCAACAGATGGTGCTGGCAATACTGGACAGCTACATGTAAGAGAGTGAAACTGGATCACATACACAAAAGAGTGAAACCCCATACACAAAAGTAAATTCAAAATGGATCAAAGACCTGAATGTAAGTCATGAAACCATAAAACTCTTAGAAAAAAACATAGGCAAAAATCTCTTAGACATGAACATGAGCGACTTCTTCATGAACATATCTCCCCTGGCAAGGGAAACAAAAGCAAAAATGAACAAGTGGGACTATATCAAGCTGAAAAGCTTCTGTACCTCAAAGGACACCATCAACAGAACAAAAAGGCATCCTACAGTATGGGAGAATATATTCATAAATGACAGATCCGATAAAGGGTTGACATCCAAAATATATAAAGTGCTCAAGCACCTCAACAAACAAAAAGCAAATAATCCAATTAAAAAATGCTTAGAGGAGCTGAACAGGCAGTTCTCCAAAGAAGAAATCCAGATGGCCAACAGACACATGAAAAGATGCTCCACATCACTAATCATCAGAGAAATGCAAATTAAAAGCACAATGAGATATCACCTCACCCCAGTAAGGATCGCCACCATCCAAAAGACAAACAACAAATGTTGACGAGGTTGGGGAACCCTCCTACACTGCTGGTGGGAATGTAAATTAGTTCAACCATTGTGGAAAGCAGTATGGAGGTTCCTCAAAAAGCTCAAAATAGAAACACCATTTGACCCAGCAATCCCACTTCTAGGAATTTACCCTAAGAATGCAGCAGCCCAGTTTGAAAAAGACAGATGCACCCCTATGGTTATCACAGCACTATTTACAATAGCCAAGATATGGAAGCAACCTAAATGTCCATCAGTAGATGAATGGATAAAGAAGATGTGGTACATATACACAATGGAATATTATTCAGCCATAAGAAGAAAACAAATCCTACCATTTGCAACAACATGGATGGAGCTAGAGGGTATTATGCTCAGTGAAATAAGCCAGGCGGAGAAAGACAAGTTCCAAATGATTTCACTCATATGTGGAGTATAAGAACAAAGAAAAAACTGAAGGAACAAAATAGCAGCAGAATCACAGAACCCAAGAATGGACTAATAGTTACGAAAGGGAAAGGAACTGGGGCGGATGGGTGGGAAGGGAGGGATAAAGGGGGGAAATAAAAAGGGGGCATTATGATTAGCATGTATGTGTGTGTGGGGCACAGAGAGGGATGTGCAACACAGAGAAGACAAGTAGTAACTCTACAGCATCTTACTACGTTGATGGACAGTGACTGTAATGGGGTTTGTGGGGGGTACTTGGTGAAGGGGGGGCCTAGTAAACATAATGTTCTTCATGTAATTGTAGATTAATGATACCAAAAAAATGCTAAATAATATACCATTGTCTGCCATGTATCACAGTTTATTATCCACTTATTCGCCTACTGAGGGACATACTGATTGCTTCAAGGTTTGGCAATTATGAATAAGGCTATGTAAACATTTGTGTGCAGGCTTTTGTATGGACAGAAATTCTCAATTCTTTTGGGTAAATAACATTAAGTATAATTGCTAGATATATGTTAAGTTTTGTAAGAAACTGCCAAACTGTTTTCCAAAGTGGCAGTACCATTTTCCCTTCCCACTAGCAATGATGAGAGTTTGTGTTGTTCCACTTCTTCACCAGAATTTGTTGTTCTGAGTTTTGGCCATTCTGATAGGTCTGTAGTGGTATCTCATTCTGTTTAATTTGCATTTATCTGATGACATATGATGTGGAGTATCTCTTACAGAGCACCACAACTGTCCATATCTAGAACTCTTCATCATGCCAAACAGAAACTCTTTTCTGGGTGTTTTTACAAGTTTTTAGGTTATCTGCTTACTGCTGGTGAAGGGGTGGTAGAAGGACATTTCAGGTGGAAGGCACAGAAAGTGAAAAGGATGGAGTATTAAAAGAGTGTTAATATCTGAAAAACAACAGAATTTAGTGTGCAAGAACCAATTCATAGATGGTGTGATGGGACACGATATGAAGCTGATAAAATGGATCGTGCAGGCCAAGCTTATCCCACTGTAGGTAATGGGGAAAGTTATAAATAAGAAATTGAGCTGTTCAGTTTGTTATTTAGAAGATAACTCTAATAAAATAGGGAGATCTTAAAGAGAGATCATTCCTACACTGCATATTTTCTGATGTATAAAAAGTTTGTTGATATTTCTTGTCTAGTTTTCTAGTTGTTTACAGTAGGATGTCAAATCCTGTACTAATTCTTCCTTCACAGGTACAAGTAGAGGTCCAGCATAGGGTAGTTGCTAAATTCCATCATGGGACTGTATCTGATTGCTTAGAGACTACAGATCCAGAATAAAAGGGAACCAGATGTGACAGTACAGGTAAATCTCAACTTCTAAAGAATAGTTAGAGCAAGGACTAGTGAAGGGAATTAAGAGTTCCTCTTGTTTGTCAAATACCTTTGTTTAAATGATCTCTGTTATTACTGATTCCAGATCATGGATCAGCAAATTACAGCCCGCAGGCAAATCTGGTCCACTGCTTACTTTTACAAATGAAGTTTTACAGGGACACAGGGATTATCTTGGGCTGCTTTTGTGTTACAATGGTGGAGTTGAAAAGTCATTGTAGAGACAGATGGCTAGCAAAGCCTTGAATATATCCTGTGTGGACCTTTACAGAATGTTTGTTAAGCACTCTCCTAGAGTATGGTGGAGACTAAACAATGAAAAGAGCATGCGATCAGGCAAAAGAAGAAATATCACAGGAAGCCAAGGCAGGTAAACATGTAAAATAAAATGCCTATTAGCTCTAGAAATGCTCTGCTGCCCATTCTCCATTGGTTAGTTTGTCACTCTTCTGACAATATAATACATGAAAATGATTACTAACATGAATTAACTATAGCAGTTAGCAAAAATACCCCAAGGAAATTATGATTTTTTATAACCTGATTGTTACATTTATTTTCTATTTTTTGGACAATGACCATTTGTTTTTACTGCTAGAAGGATTAAAATTTTCATTTTACAGGGGAAAAAAGTAATAACTGTAACATTGATTAGATCAAAGGCTTAAATCACCTTAAAGTTTACACAGCAATTTTTCAATAGTTTTATATTTTCTCAAATTTCTTTGACAGAGAGAGTTGCTGGCTCCCAAGACAAAACTTTTACCGAGAAAAACAACAGAAATATTAAAGTGTTTCTCAGTCATTTGCATACCATTAAACTACTTACACAGTGATGTTCCTGAGTATTTTTTCTATTCTAGAGCTTTGCTTTGACACCTTAACCCTGCAAGCTCTCTTAACAGAGTATAAAGACTAAGGTGGAGTTTGTACTTTATAAGCACAGTTGTCTTCCTTGTGTTGTTAGTGAAATTAACTTAAGTACTCTCTCCCCCCCTTTTTTTGAAATCAAACAATGTACCCACGTGTTCAACTCACCCTACTTCCTTTTCTCTCAAGGAAAAGTCTAAAATTTTTTAGTTTATTAACACTGGAAAAAAATAGCAAATGAACAAGAGAGGAACTGGAAGAACTGCTACCTCCAAAGCTTGGCAGAAGTATTAAATTTCTGCTTCTCAAACATTTCTGTATGTGCTTAGATTGGGGAGGAAAATTTTCCTCTATCCTTCAAGGTTATTATAGCTGGTCTAAGGATCAAACTGACATGAACAAATTAACAGGAGAAAAAAAACAAAGTTTAATTATGTGCACAGGGAGGCCCAATGATGAAATTGAGACCCAGTGAAATGACCAAAGCAGACAGCTTTTATACATTGTAGACAAAGAAACAATAAATCTGTAAAGAATTGATATGCTCAAGAAAACTTTGGGAGCTTAAATTAGTAAGGAATTTTAAATAGCATTTGGACTTGGATAGTAAATTAGTACACAAGTAACAGGATTTGTTCGTACGGCCTTCTGGGATCCAAATTCCCTGTCTCCGGTGTTAGGGAGCCTTCTACCATCCAGGTGCAGGATGGGAACCCTTCACATAGATTTATTTCCTGGTTTCAGGGGGCAGCAGAGGAGGGTCAGAGCATCCTCCTACAACCAGCCATTTCTCCAGTTGCTTTAATTCAAAGTAATCAATTGTCCATGATGGCACATTTTGGGCAGCTTGCCCTTGGCCCCTACACTTAATTATTAAGGACCCTGTAGCCACTATTAATTGGACCTGTAGCCAGATATACAAGGAAACCAAATCAAAAGTTTGAAAGACAGCAGCTTTTCTAGTACTTACTTATGCTTCAATATTCTGAGCACATGGCTGAAGAATATGAGGACAGAGATCTTTAGAAAACACAAATAGAAAAGGAAAAGAACCACGAATTTACAAAGAATATTGCTCTGAAAAAATGCAATGTAGACTATTATTTGACATGAATATGTGTATGTATACATTCTCTATTTTCCCTTTTGCCCACCCCTTCATATTTTTCACAGCGATATACCTGCATATTTCTCAATCTCCTGGAGGTGCCCTAGTGTTAATGGGATGATGGAGCTTTGACTGCCTGGTGTCATTTACTCTGTGATCATGGGCAAGTACTTAAAAAAAAATCCATTCGAGTCTGAATCCCATTTGAGAAATGGAGAGAACAAAAACACCTTACAGAATTGCCTTACTTAACATAAAAAGCATTTCCCATGTATAAAGCATAAAAATTTTTCATATTAACATGTTTGGCATGTAACAGGATGTGTTCATTTCTTTCCCTGCTTACATGCTCTTGCAATTACCAATCAAGTGCTTGTAGAAATATAATTTATCTGGGCTCAGAGACTGAAATGAACTCTGTAAGAGGTACCCAGCTGAGTGAAGTGACTCCATTGCTATCTTGGACTTTTCTCAATAATGTTTTTGTTCTACCCATTCTATGGTTCAGTCCTTTCTCTTTGAAGAAAAACAAAAGAGCAAAATGAGAGTCCAATAATACTGACTGCTTTTTTGTCATGACAACATTATGCTCTCAGCCATTACCGTATATCCTTGTGTGTTAACCTTACTGCTGTATAAAATTTCAATTACTGTATATGTGTGTGGGAAATGAATGATTTTTTGGTATATAAGACAATTTAGCTAGGCTGATTAAAAGGCAAAACCTTATTTTAACTGAGTCTGAAAAAGGACACCTAAGAAAAATTGCAAGCTTCAAGAGTGACTTTCAGACTGAATAATTCAATAATTAGTTGGTTGGAAATGGTTCCGTCTTGGTGTTTATTATCTAGAAGAAAGCAAATATAAAATTTACTTGTTATTAACACTTAAACTTAAGAATATTAAGTATAAGTAACCAGATAATTTACTATTAAAATGTAATTACATTTTAGAACTCTCTCCTGAATGTTTAAATGTTATTTAGTAAAATTTTCTAAGAAATTTGGTTATTGGAATATGAAATGATAACAAATTTACCAAAAGTTACAGATGTGAACACATCCATGCCAAGAATCCAGAGAATTGATAATCTCTAAGTATATGGGAAATAAATGAAAGAGTAACTTTCCAAATAAACCATGTTAAATGAGAATACAGTATCCTCAGGATTTTAGATGAGAAAATAGAATTATTTCTTTTGCCTCCCAAAAAGCCCTAGAAAGGACACCTGCTTTCTGCATCCCCAAAAGGAACAGTTACTCCTTGTAAAGCTGAGACCTGTATGTCTCTGAGACCAAAGAAGTAGTGCTTTTCTCATTTTATTTTTTTTAAATTTCCAGAGTGATGTTCCTTACCTAGGAGGGTGTACTCTATAAACTTTTTTTTTCAGCTTTTAATGAGAGTCCCTGCCACAGAATTTCTCTTATTAATGGAGGTATCTTATTCCTCAAAGGTTTGGGCTCAAAAAGATGCAAATCACTGGTATAAAAATTCAGGTACAATAAAACATTGGTTCCTATGGTCTGTCTGTATCACATGCAGAAGTCCAATTCTGATTTGCAAAAATTCCAGAAATTCATAGTACTTGAAAAAAAAAGTATCATTTTATTTGTACACTTAAAAAGTTGTATATAGAAACTTACAATACAGTTCTGTAAAACTGAAGAACTGTCAAGGAAAAGGGAAGGTATTACCTTTTATTGATTGATCATTAAAGAAGTTAGAGAAATAAAACAAAAACATAGTAAAATGTTTAAAAAAATTAAAGAACATTTTCCAGGTACAAATTTTATAAATACAAAACAAATTCACAAATTACTCTGAATGCTAAATAAATATCTAGTTAATAAACTCAGACTTAATACCTCCAGTCAGCACTGGTATAGCACTTCAAGGATATAAAATTGGATTCATTCATGTGTAGTGTTGAAAGAATGTGCTCATTAAACAATTCTTGACATACACTTTTTTTCTAAACTGTGCTGTAAGAGAAGATCTATCTATGTAGACAAATCTCCCTTAATACCACACTTCTAAAAAATCATCAATGACAAAATACGTCATAGATGAAAAACATTTTTCAAGATATTGGGACACATGAACGATCTCAAAATGTACAAAAATCTCTGTAAACCAGTACTGTATCCAGTACATCAAACTTTTAGGTACTGAACAAAATTGTAGCAAAGGAAATCTTTCCTACATTCTCCTGAGTGCTTAATATTAAAATTGAGAATATAGTGCAGGCCACACTTCAATGTGGTCAATCAGTTGTTACTGCTTTATACATATGTCTGCTTTTAGAGTATGATTTAATGTTCCATTTTTATGAACAATTTATTTTCTCAATACAGCCTTTAGAAGGACAAAATTTAGATTCGTGACTTTTTTGTAGGTGGTGGTGTGCTAACTTGATCCATATTCCCATGTGTGACGTGGAGTCCAAGTTTTTGAGCCTGAATATGAAAAAACGCTTGAAGCCTAGTTCCAGCTTTTGCTTCACTTGTGTTACGAGGGTTGTACTCAAAGCAGTTCGAAAACATTAACTCAATATCATCGATAAACTCAGCTAGAAAGAAAAAAACTGAGGTTAGAATCAAAGTACATAAATTATAAATACAATTTTTGTTTGTATATTATCTGGAAAGGTCATTAAGAAAATGGCAGCCCACTTTTTTCTTTGGAAATTGAAGACTCTGAAACAAGGTATCAGAACTTAAACTTAAAATTATTAAACTACAAATACTTTAAAACTTTTATTGAAATGTTACAGTTATGTACTTAGAAGCATTATGTAATTATAAAGAACTTCTATTAACATCAGATTTTATAAAATATCTTAACTCATTCAATCCCTATCTATCTTTCACCTCCATATACACAGATAAGCATTTTAGGGACCTCTTGGGATGCCATCTACAAAATTAGATTAATATATGTTATTTAAGTCAAAAGAAAAACAGCCTGTATACCTCTGTGAACGAAAATAATTATCAGAGAAAAACATAAATTACTTACATGCTAGTTTATATTCACATTTGTTCACTTTTTCACGAATTATATTTAAGGCAATGGGTTTTTTGATGATGTCATAATAGTCTGGGACCTGTAAAATAATTCAAATACATCTGTCTTATAGAAAATTTATCAGAGATAAGTGGTCAAATAAATGAAGGTTTTGCATTTAAAGGTAATGAATGTTAACCTCTGAATACTATTCCATTAAAACCACTTAATGCTTTCAGTCATTATAATGTTGAAGAATTCTGTTTGATACTACAAAAAATGTTAATTTATTATGGTTTTGCTTATGTGTGCTCTTCCTATCTATCATGTCTCTCTCTATAGATACATATGTATATCTATAAAATTTCTTTAACCAATATTGCATTTGTAATAAAGAATAAAATGTATGTAACAAAACTTAAGTGATGTATTTATTTTCTCATAAAAACTACTCAGGAAAAATGAGCTATAGAGTCAATTAAGATTTAATTTTAATAAGATACCATTCGATGTAAATTAATCCTTCATATTCTTGCTCTAGAAATCTTAAGGTAGAATTCTGATGATAACTGACTTTTCATTCAGGACCTTCATCTAATAATAAATGAGAACTTTTATAATCTGCTTGTGACTGAGCCTCTCCAATACCTACTTTGCTCCATTCAAAGTACCCATCATTCCCCATATTCTCATTTCTGGGTCTTTAACTAATCATTCCTTCTCCCTGAAATGTCCTTATTCCATTTCTCACTGTTGAAATTTCATTTCTCATCTTTCTTCAATGACCAGACCAAATAGCTCCTCCATGAAAAAACTTTCTAATTTCTCCTTTCCTTCCTCTGAAATGCTCAACTCACTCTCCTTTCTTTTCTACATCTGAAAGACCTATAGCTTCTATTACAGTACTGTGATACTGTCCTACCTCTGCTAAATGTTACATTTTGTTACACATATATAAATAATTATAGTACCATCTCAAATCCCTTAGTTATGTTAAGGCCTCTCTCTGTTATTTAAAAGTACCCATCTTTTACATAAATGTTTCTCAATATGGTCTCTCAATGAGCAGCATTAGATCATCTGGGAATTTATCAGTAATGGAAATGGCTGGTTATCATCTCAGACCTCGTCAATCAAAAATTCTGGGGTGGGGCCCACTGATTTGTGTTTTAACAAGCCTTTCAGGTGATTCTGGTGTATGCTGAAGTTTGAGAAACAGTGTTTTACATAATAGAAATACCAATAATAGTACTCCGTTGAATTAACTCTATTCATATTCATTACATAGAATAAAAACATTGAACTTATTTCAACATACTGTCATTTATAAGAATCAGTCATGGGATTAGAAGGGACTGAGGAGACTATGCTGTGTAACTCCATTTTTTTTCAGTGTAGGAAACAACTTTCCAAGTGGTTTTAAAAAAAAGGTTTTTAAAAACAGACAGTGACTAATAGGTGTTTCCACCACCTCAAGGTTGCCATGCCAACTAAATCAGATAATATATATGAATGCATTTTATAAAGTCTAGTAATATCACCTGGATTTTAGAAACAAGTTTCAAAAAAGGCCAGCTGTCATCATGCCGAACCAATTCCACGACAAGTTGTTCAAAAGCAGACAATTCATGAACTCCTCCCTGTCGGCCTGAACTCCTTCGATTCAGTGTCATAGGAGATGATTCTGAATAAGTAATTAAAGTAATTTTAGGTGATGACAAAGCAAAATATTTTATCGCAAGTTAAGCAGGACATATTACAAACTAAATTCAAACAGAATATTGACACTTATACACTGAGATGGTAAACTTATGTTCTGAGAGACATGAAACTCTGGACCAAATATTCACTATTTCCCTTTCAATCTTAAAAATTTCCAGTTGGAGAGGGTGGGGCGGAAGATGGCGGCGTGAGTAGAGCAGCGGAAATCTCCTCCCAAAACAACATATATCTATGAAAATATAACAAAGACAACCCTTCCTAGAATAAAGACCAGAGGACACAGGACAATATCCAGACCACATCCACACCTGAGAGAACCCAGCGCCTCGCGAAGGGGGTAAGATACAAGCCCCGGCCCCGCGGGAGCCGAGCGCCCCTCCCCCCAGCTCCCGGCGGGAGAAGAGCAGGCAGAGCGGGAGGGAGACGGAGCCCAGGGCTGCCGAACACCCAGCCCCAGCCATCCGGGCCAGAGTGCAGGGCCCTCGATACTGGGAAAACAGGGCAGCAAGAACAGTGAGCAGGCACTGGAGGCTGGGCGACAGAGGACATAAGAAAAGCGCGCGACCATTTTTTTTATTTTTATTTTTTTGCTTTTTTGCTGCTTTGTTTTGGCGAGCGCTTTTTGTAAGTCTTAAAGGGACAGGGACCCCAATATTAGGGAAACAGGGCAGAAAGACCGGTGAGCAGAGGCCTGAGGCTGGCACCGGAGAATAAAGAAAAACGAACGACCACCTTTTTTTTTTAATTAAAAATTTTTTTTTTTTTAATTAAAAAAATTTTTTTTCTTGTTTTTTTTTGTGGTCGTTGTTTTGTTTTGGTGGGTGCTTTTTGGAAGTCTTAAAGGGGCAGGGCGGGTCACTTAATCCAGAGGTAGGGAATCCGGGATCTCTGGGCACCCTAACCCCTGGGCTGCAGGGAGCAGGGAGGCCCCTTACGGAGATAAATAGCCTCCCAGCAGCTCCTGCTCCAACGCGACTCCACCATTTTGGAGTAGCTGCCCGAGCCAGGCCACGCCCACAGCAACAGCGGAGATTAACTCCATAGCAGCAGGGCAGGAAGCAGAAACCCTGTCTGCGCGCAGCTGCGCAGCACAAGCCACTAGAGGCCGCTGTTCTCCCAGGAGAGGAGGGCCACAAACCAACAAGAAAGGAAGTCCTTCCAGCCGTCACTCGTCCCAGTTCTGCAGACTATTCCTATCACCATGAAAAGGCAAAGCTACAGGCAGACAAAGATCACAGAGACAACACCAGAGAAGGAGACAGACCTAACCAGTCTTCCTGACAAAGAATTCAAAATAAGAATCATAAACATGCTGACAGAGATGCAGAGAAATACGCAAGAAAAATGGGATGAAGTCCGGAAAGAGATCACAGATGCCAGAAAGGAGATCGCAGAAATGAAACAAACTCTGGAAGGGTTTATAAGCAGAATGGATAGAATGCAAGAGGCCATTGATGGAATTGAAATCAGAGAACAGGAACGCATGGAAGCTGACATAGAGAGAGACAAAAGGATCTACAGGAATGAAACAATATTAAGAGAACTGTGTGACCAATCTAAAAGGAGCAATATCCGTATTATAGGGGTCCCAGAAGAAGAAGAGAGAGGCAAAGAGATGGAAAGTATCTTAGAAGAAATAATTGCTGAAAACTTCCCCACACTGGGGGAGGAAGTAATCAAACAGACCACGGAAATACACAGAACCCCCAACAGAAAGGATCCAAGAAGGGCAACACCAAGACACATAATAATTAAAATGGCAAAGATCAAGGACAAGGAAAGAGTGTTAAAGGCAGCTAGAGAGAAAAAGGTCACCTATAAAGGGAAACCCATCAGGCTAACGTCAGATTTCTCAACAGAAACCCTACAGGCCAGAAGAGAATGGCATGATATATTTAATACAATGAAACAGAAGGGCCTTGAACCAAGGATACTGTATCCAGCACGACTATCATTCAAATATGACGGTGGGATTAAACAATTCCCAGACAAACAAAAGCTGAGGGAATTTGCTTTCCACAAACCACCTCTACAGAACATCTTACAGGGACTGCTCTAGATGGGAGCACTCCTAGAAAGAGCACAGCACAAAACACCCAACATATGAAGAATCGAGGAGGAGGAACAAGAAGGGAGAGAAGAAAAGAATCTCCAGACAGTGTATATAACAGCTCAATAAGCGAGCTAAGTTAGGCAGTAAGATACTAAAGAGGCTAACCTTGAACCTTTGGTAACCACGAATTTAAAGCCTGCAATGGCAATAAGTACATATCTTTCAATAGTCACCCTAAATGTTAATGGGTTGAATGCACCAATCAAAAGACACAGAGTAACAGAATGGATAAAAAAGCAAGACCCATCTATATGCTGCTTACAAGAAACTCACCTCAAACCCAAAGACATGTACAGACTAAAAGTCAAGGGATGGAAAAACATATTTCAAGCAAACAACAGTGAGAAGAAAGCAGGGGTTGCAGTACTAATATCAGACAAAATAGACTTCAAAACAAAGAAAGTAACAAGAGATAAAGAAGGACACTACATAATGATAAAGGGCTCAGTCAAACAAGAGGATATAACCATTCTAAATATATATGCACCTAACACAGGAGCACCAGCATATGTGAAACAAATACTAACAGAACTAAAGGGGGATATAGACTGCAATGCATTCATTCTAGGAGACTTCAACACACCACTCACCCCAAAGGATAGATCCACTGGGCAGAAAATAAGTAAGGACACCGAAGCACTGAACAACACAGTAGAGCAGATGGACCTAATAGACATCTATAGAACTCTACATCCAAAAGCAGCGGGATATACATTCTTCTCAAGTGCACATGGAACATTCTCCAGAATAGACCACATACTAGGCCACAAAAAGAGCCTCAGAAAATTCCAAAAGATTGAAATCCTACCAACCAACTTTTCAGACCACAAAGGCATAAAACTAGAAATAAACTGTACAAAGAAAGCAAAGAGGCTCACGAACACATGGAGGCTTAACAACACGCTCCTAAATAATCAATGGATCAATGACCAAATCAAAATGGAGATCCAGCAATATATGGAAACAAATGACAACAACAACACTAAGCCCCAACTTCTGTGGGACACAGCAAAAGCAGTCTTAAGAGGAAAGTATATAGCAATCCAAGCATATTTAAAAAAGGAAGAGCAATCCCAAATGAATGGTCTAATGTCACAATTATCGAAATTGGAAAAAGAAGAACAGATGAGGCCTAAAGTCAGCAGAAGGAGGGACATAATAAAGATCAGAGAAGAAATAAATAAAATTGAGAAGAATAAAACAATAGCAAAAATTAATGAAACCAAGAGCTGGTTCTTCGAGAAAATAAACAAAATAGATAAGCCTCTAGCCAGACTTATTAAGAAGAAAAGAGAGTCAACACAAATCAACAGTATCAGAAACGAGAAAGGAAAAATCACGACGGACACCACGGAAATGCAAAGAATTATTGGAGAATACTATGAAAACCTATATGCTAACAAGCTGGGAAACCTAGGAGAAATGGACAACTTCCTAGAAAAATATAACCTTCCAAGATTGACCCAGGAAGAAACAGAAAATCTAAACAGACCAATTACCAGCAACGAAATTGAAGAGGTAATCAAAAAACTACCAAAGAACAAAACCCCCGGGCCAGATGGATTTACCTCGGAATTTTATCAGACATACAGGGAAGACATAATACCCATTCTCCTTAAAGTTTTCCAAAAAATAGAGGAGGAGGGGATACTCCCAAACTCATTCTATGAAGCTAACATCACCCTAATACCAAAACCAGGCAAAGACCCCACCAAAAAAGAAAACTACAGACCAATATCCCTGATGAACGTAGATGCAAAAATACTCAACAAAATATTAGCAAACCGAATTCAAAAATACATCAAAAGGATCATACACCATGACCAAGTGGGATTCATCCCAGGGATGCAAGGATGGTACAACATTCGAAAGTCCATCAACATCATCCACCACATCAACAAAAAGAAAGACAAAAACCACATGATCATCTCCATAGATGCTGAAAAAGCATTTGACAAAGTTCAACATCCATTCATGTTAAAAACTCTCAGCAAAATGGGAATAGAGGGCAAGTACCTCAACATAATAAAGGCCATCTATGATAAACCCACAGCCAACATTATATTGAACAGCGAGAAGCTGAAAGCATTTCCTCTGAGATCGGGAACTAGACAGGGATGCCCACTCTCTCCACTGTTATTTAACATAGTACTGGAGGTCCTAGCCACGGCAATCAGACAAAATAAAGAAATACAAGGAATCCAGATTGGTAAAGAAGAAGTTAAACTGTCACTATTTGCAGATGACATGATACTGTACATAAAAAACCCTAAAGACTCCACCCCAGAACTACTAGAACTGATATCGGAATACAGCAAAGTTGCAGGATACAAAATCAACACAGAGAAATCTGTGGCTTTCCTATATACTAACAATGAACCAACAGAGAGAGAAATCAGGAAAACAACTCCATTCACAATTGCATCAAAAAAAATAAAATACCTAGGAATAAACCTAACCAAAGAAGTGAAAGACTTATACTCTGAAAACTACAAGTCACTCTTAAGAGAAATTAAAGGGGACACTAACAGATGGAAACTCATCCCATGCTCGTGGCTAGGAAGAATTAATATCGTTAAAACGGCCATCCTGCCCAAAGCAATATACAGATTTGATGCAATCCCTATGAAACTACCAGCAACATTCTTCAATGAACTGGAACAAATAATTCAAAAATTCATATGGAAACACCAAAGACCCCGAATAGCCAAAGCAATCCTGAGAAAGAAGAATAAAGTAGGGGGGATCTCACTCCCCAACTTCAAGCTCTACTATAAAGCCATAGTAATCAAGACAATTTGGTACTGGCACAAGAGCAGAGCCACAGACCAATGGAACAGACTAGAGAATCCAGACATTAACCCAGACATATATGGTCAATTAATATTTGATAAAGGAGCCATGGACATACAATGGCGAAATGACAGTCTCTTCAACAGGTGGTGCTGGCAAAACTGGACAGCTACATGTAGGAGAATGAAACTGGACCATTGTCTAACCCCATATACAAAAGTAAATTCAAAATGGATCAAAGACCTGAATGTAAGCCATGAAACCATTAAACTCCTGGAAGAAAACATAGGCGAAAACCTCTTAGACATAAACATGAGTGACCTCTTCTTGAACATATCTCCCCGGGCAAGGAAAACAACAGCAAAAATGAGTAAGTGGGACTATATTAAGCTGAAAAGCTTCTGTACAGCAAAAGACACCATCAATAGAACAAGAAGGATCCCTACAGTATGGGCGAATATATTTGAAAATGACACATCCGATAAAGGCTTGACGTCCAGAGTATATAAGGAGCTCACACGCCTCAACAAACAAAAAACAAATAACCCAATTTAAAAATGGGCAGAGGAACTGAACAGACAGTTCTCCAAAAAAGAAATACAGATGGCCAACAGACACATGAAAAGATGCTCCACATCGCTAATTATCAGAGAAATGCAAATTAAAACTACAATGAGGTATCACCTCACACCAGTAAGGATGGCTGCCATCCAAAAGACAGACAACAACAAATGTTGGCGAGGCTGTGGAGAAAGGGGAACCCTCCTACACTGCTGGTGGGAATGTAAACTAGTTCAACCATTGTGGAAAGCAGTATGGAGGTACATCAAAATGCTCAAAACAGACTTACCATTTGACCCAGGAATTCCACTCCTAGGAATTTACCCTAAGAATGCAGCAATCAAGTTTGAGAAAGACAGATGCACCCCTATGTTTATTGCAGCACTATTTACAATAGCCAAGAATTGGAAGCAACCTAAATGTCCATCAATAGATGAATGGATAAAGAAGATGTGGTACATATACACAATGGAATACTACTCAGCTATAAGAAAAGGGCAAATCCAATCATTTGCAGCAACATGGATGGAGCTGGAGGGTATTATGCTCAGTGAAACAAGCCAAGCGGAGAAAGAGAAATACCAAATGATTTCACTTATCTGTGGAATATAAGAACAAAGGAAAAACTGAAGGAACAAAACAGCAGCAGAATCACAGAACTCAAGAATGGACTAACAGGTACCAAAGGGAAAGGGACTGGGGAGGATGGGTGGGTAGGGAGGGATAAGGGGGGGAGAAGTAGGGGGGTATTAAGATTAACATGCATGGGGGGGTAGGAGAAAAGGGAGGGCTGTACAACACAGAGAAGGCAAGTAGTGATTCTACAACATTTTGCTATGCTGATGGACAGTGACTGTAAAGGGGTTTATAGGGGAGACCTGGTATAGGGGAGAGCCTAGTAAACATAATATTCGTCATGTAAGTGTAGATTAGTGATAGAAAAAAAAAAAAAAAAAAAAAAAGGGCAGTTCCTGTGTGGTAACCTCCAACGAGTTCTACACAAGGGTATAAAGGGCATATAAAAGTGTAGGCAAAGGGTCTGTTTGTGTTTATACAGAGGATCAAAGCGTAATTGGGCTACCCCGAAAATGAACTAAGATACGATATGAAAAAGAACTTCCAACATCTGCACCCTCTGGAAGACTCATGCCAGAAGATGATCATCAAAAAACCCCAACAAAGATCCACGCACTGCTACAGCTGTAGATGCACTCATCCCACCAGTTCCTGGACCTGCCATGGGAATGAGGAAGGAGATATCTAAGCTGGCCTGTGCATACAGTAAAACAACAAAATTGGACTGGATCTATACTGTTGGAACTCAACCAAGAATTTGGAGAAGTGCAAATTGTAGCGCTCCAAAGTCTTACAACTACAAACTATTTATTGTTAAAAGAACATATGGCATGTGAACAGTCCCCAGGAATGGGTTGTTTTAATTTGTCTGATTTCTCTCAGACTGTTCAAGTTCATTTGGACAATATCCACCATATCATAGATAAGTTTTCACAAATGCCTAAGGTGCCTAACTGGTTTTCTTGGTTTCACTGCAGAGGGCTGGTAATTACAGATATGCTTTGGTTATGTAACTATACTCCTATTATGTTAATGTGTGTGTGCAATTTAAGTAGTAGCTTAAAACCTATACATGCTGAAGTTACTCTACAAGAAGATATATCAAAGAAATAATCAATCTTCCCATGTTTTCTTCCGCCTGCTACTTCTATAGCTTTTCTTCTTCCTTCCTAATTACAACCCTTAAATAGAATTTGTGCCTCATATCAAATTTACCGAGTATCATAATTCTTCCAAGTGGTAAAGATACCTCAAGACAAATGCTGGGCATAGAAGCCACAGGGCATAAATATGCAAAGAAGTAAAAAGCTAACTTTTTCAAACAATAAGGCTTCTCTCTCACTTACCAACTTCACATTTCCCTGTATGGCCCCGGAAGATGACTGGTTAGCCAGAGACGGGTAAGATTCCTCAAGGGAGGAACAACCTAAGACAGGCACAGTCGCAGGGGGGCCATCAGGTGAGAAATTGGGGATCAACAGAGGTGAGGCTTAGAACCTTACCCCCCCGTTCTGAGAGAAATCTTCTGCATATGTGGATGTTTTATTGCCCTGGTCTAGCTTGGATTAACACATAGTCTACAGGCACACACCTGATCATCTACATGTGCTCTCATACAACACTAAACTATGTTTTCTACCTTTATCTTGTATCTACCTACCACTTCAGCATTTTATTAAAAATAATAATAATAAAGAGAGAAATGTGGTATCCACATATAAATCAAGTATAAAAACCAAATGAGTATTCATATTTGAACTGACTGTTTATAGTTCATAATGCATGAGCAAAACCGAAAGTTTCTGTGATGACTGCCCTTGTACTGTTCACTATGTAACTTATTCATTATGTAAGAATTTGTTCTACATGTAAAAACTTGTTTGTTATGCCTCAGAAGATTGGAGACTGACAAAAATTAGGCTTGGGGTGCAATAATGATTGTGCATTGAGCATTGACTCCCCTATACAGAATTTTATTGTCGTTAACAACCATTTGATCAATAAATATGAGAGATGCCCTCACAAAAAAAAAAAAAAAAAAAAAAAAGACAGACTTCCAATGGTAAAATAAATTAGTAACCGGGATGTAATGTATAGCATAAGGAATATAGTCAAGATATTGTAACAGCCTGGTAGGGTGATAGCTGGAACCTAGAATTATGTATATAAATGTTCTACCACTGTGTTGTACACTTGAAACTCATGTAATGTAATACTGTGTGTCAACTACCCTTCAATAAAAAATAATTATTATAAAAAAAAAAAAAAAAAATTTCCAGTTGGATTAAATATTCATTGAGAACAGATTGTTTAAAAAAAAGAGTAATACAAAAGCAAATTCTAGAACATAGAGTTCATGGATTTTTTTACTCCATTTTATTAAAGATGTTTTCAACTACAGTAACATGAAAGTAGTACTTCTCCAGTATTTCCTTAAACATATCCTTAGGAAAGTACCCTCTTCAGATCTAGAAATCAGCCCTCTATGCAAATCACTTTGCATAATGGAAAAGCAATTCTCAATGGTGATGTAAAAGAGTATTCTTACAAATTCTTAATTTTTGTTCTTATTCTTAATTCTCTACATAGAATTTTCTTAAAGCAAAATATTTTTTCATAAAATCTAAAGTCATCTAAGGTGTATGAATTATTAGAGAAAAGGGTAGTATAGTTCATACATGAATTCAGGTGTTAATCCTCTACTTAAATGTAAACCACACATCCCCTTTATTTGTCCTTAGAACCAGTTTAGTAATTTCACAATCTATTAGCAAGTTTTTTCCCCAACATTTTGAGTAAAAATGTTTCAGGTGTACTATTTTTCCAAATAGCTTGGAGTTCAGAATTGGGGAAGAGCCAAACAGATAAGGGGATGGGAAAAGCTAAATTAGATCTTGGTTCAAAGTTACCTGTCACTCCCCCACAACCCCCAAAACCTGATGACCTGGTAACTGCATAAACAGACTAATTATGCTCCTTTCACGAATGAATTCCTTAATCCTGTCATGTGTTTGAATAACGCATATGACATATGTCCAATTCTTCATAGAACAGTCATATTTTTTAAGTTCATTTTTTTTTTTGAAATATCAAAGCTTTATTAACTACTGATATTAAAGGAAAAAAAGGACAGGACTGAAGAGATAAATGGGTAAAGAGATTATTATATGGATAAAGATTACAATAAATAATAATGATCAGAATAAAAAAAGACAGCTGGTGATCAACCCCTAACAATATTACAGACCCCAAATTCAGTATGCCAGATGCAACATTACCAAATAACCTAATGTAGCTATCTAGGTGATGATGAGTAGGTATCTCTTAAAGGAGGAAAAGGCAGCAGAGGATACTGAGACTGTTTAAATACTGGCCAAATCTCTTAATTAAAAACAGAAAACTGCAAATTTCTTATAATTATATTGCTATATTAGTATAAATACTAGTCATATAGTTTGTTTACCTTATTCCCCAAATAGCTGCCCGTTCATTGAATATTATGCTTTAGTTCAGATTGCCTCTAATAATTTTGTATATCTTAGTGACAGTCTTTAAAAAATGATCCCAAGTATTTTGACATTCAGTTTTCCCAAACTATCCAATTTTCTTAGGTAAGGATATTTAAATAAGGCTTATTCATACCTGTAGATTGTCTTTTTCTGCTTCTTCTCTTGGATTCACTATCTCGGAGAGAAAGTTTTGAAGCAACATTAAGAGATCTTAATTGCTCACTGGACTTTGTGGCAATGACTCTGAAGTTTGGGAAGTTGGGACTATTTTCTGGTGTATTATTAGCACTTTTCCTGCCTCTGCGTTTTCTACGAGGACTAAGTAGTTCCACAAATACATCTGCTTGCAACGGGCCATAACTCTGGCGAGTAGAACGGCTGGCAATTCTTAAAGATTTAGTTTCTGTAGGAGGAGCAGATTTTATCTTTCTTAGGCTTCTACCAGTAGTTTTAGAAGAAACAGTTGTTCTGAGTGTACTCTGCTGACTCCTTGAAGTATATCTTCCAGGATCTTGTTGTTGGCCACGACTTGAGAAAGAAGAACCAAGTCTCCCTCTTGTTTTAATTGACAATCTAACCTGTGGTCTTCCTCGTTTTGGTGGGCTGTAAATATTGTTAGAAAACACCGTTATTGTACAGAGCAATGATGAACATATGATTACTACTTTTCCTTTTTCTACTACTCGGCCAGTGGGTTCTATATACATTACTGAGACTTGTCCATAGTCAATTCTTTATAAACTTAGAGCCAATGAATTTTTTGTGGAAATCTAAAATGTGTTTTCATATACTTCTTTGTAATGCAAAGAGAATAGTTAATATTTTCTTGGTAATGCCAGGACATCATGAAAATAAAATCATAAATTATGATAAGTTATAATAAAATCCTCAGAACAACCAATAAATGGACTAAATCATATTGAAAAACTTAAGAGTGGTGAACTAATCTTAAAGTGTAAATATTTTATCTTCTTATGCTTCAGGAGACTCATGTTTCATTACCATGGATACTGAATTAACTTAGAGTTTTAGCCAATGGCTGCCACTAAAGTAGGCCTTAAAAAAACTTGTGGTTCCTGAATAGCAAGCCAAAATCTCTCTGCCATCTTCTGATTTTTACTGTAAAATACAAAACTAGATGCAATATTTTAATTGCCTCTAAGTTGTAGATAAGGATAAAACAATCCCATTTAAGCTTTTTTTATCCATCTCCCCACCACACCTGGACTTCCATATTTCTGAAAATTTTCTAAATTCTTTATCATCTTTGTGCTTAACACAATACTGCCCTTATAAATTACAAAGATGGCTCCTGCTAGTTGGAGCTATTAAAAAACAACTTGTTTAAAACAGATGTGGCAGCTTTCTCTACTTACCCTCCTCTAACTGTGGCCTTTTTGTACTTTGACAGTTCTAGGTTGCCCTGGCTTCACACTCGCTTTCTTGATTCCACATGAATGGAGTTCAAATGTTAAAAGTGGGGGATGTCTTAGGGACAAATAAAGGGTGATAGTCTGAGGGCTGCCATAGCAGAGATTATCAGGTCCCAAACCCATTCATTAGGCCTGGGTAACAGAGCTTGCTAATAAGCTGCAGGATACTTTGTTGTATGGTAGTATAGAAGTTGTTTCTGGGTGCTCATGTGGTAGGAGTATAAAAATACAAGGTGCAGGCAAGGGAAACAAAATAAAAAATGATTAAGTGGGACTACATCAAACTAAAAAGCTTCTGTACAGCAAAGGACACCACCAGTAGAACAAAAAAGGCATCCCACGGTATGGGAGCATATATTTTAAACAATTTATTCAACATCCAAAATATATTAAAAAACTCATACAGCTCAACACCAAAAAACAAATAACCCGATTAAAAAATGGGCAGTGGACCTGAACAGACAGTTCTCCAAAAAAGAAATACAGATGGCCAACAGGCATATGAAAAGATGCTCCACATCACTAATCATTAGGGAAATGCAAATTAAAACCACAATGAAATATCACATCCCTTATACCAGTTAGGATTGCCACTATGCAAAAGACAAGAAATAACAAACGCTGGTGAGAATGTGGAGAAATAGGAACCCTCCTATACTGTTGGTGGAAATGCAAATTGGTGCAACCGTTATGGAAAGCAATATGGAGGTTCCTCAAAACACTAAAAATAGAAATACCATTTGACCCAGGAATTCTACTTCTGGGAATTTACCTGAAGAAAACAAGATTCCTGATTTGAAAAAACATGTGCACCCCATGTTTATCGCTGCACTATTTATAATAGCCAAGATATGGAAGCAACCTAAGTGTCCATCAGTAGATGAATGGATAAAGATGTGGTACATATACACAGTGGAGTATTATTCAGCCATAAAAAGAAAAGAAAAATCCTGCCATTTGCAACAACATAGATGGAGCCAGAGGATATTATGCTCAGTGAAATAAGCCAGGTGGAGAAAGACTACTACCAAATGATTTCACTCATTTGTAGAGTATAAAAACAAAGCAAAACAGAAGGAACAAAGTAGCAGTAGACTCATAGATAGACACTAGAGAAGCGACTAGTGGTTACAAGGGTGAGGGGCTAGGCAGCGTGGGAGGGGAAGGAGAAGAGGATTAAGAGGCACAATAATTTGCAATCACAATATAGGGAGGTCATGAGAACAGTAGTACAGCACAGAGAATACACTTAATGACTCTATGTCATCTTACTACATTGATAGACAGTGACTGCAATGGAAGGGTGAGGACTTGATAATATGGGTGAATGTTGAAACACTGTGTTATATATTTAAAAATTGTGTATCAATGATACTTTAATAATAATCAAAACAAAGTGCTTCCTGACATCTCTCTCTGTAGACTGCCAAGATCACCAATATTTGGGTATAACTCCTTGAGGAGTAGGAGAAGCACTGGGAAGATGCATTCGTCTTTATTTCGTGAATATCCTCTGGACTGCTTAGTTGCTGCTTTAGGCATATAGAGAAGAAAAATCAACCTTGATGTGGGTCTGAATTGGCTTTACTGTCCAAATTTGAACTCATACTTGATATTATGATCTGGCTAAGCTCACAGAGGTACTATACGCCCTTGGGAATAATTTCAACTGTTCATAATATGTAACAAGGGTAACCTCAGACCACTATATTACACACTAAATTAAAAAAAATAATGGACCCCAACCAACCCGTTTGTATTTGAATAGCCAAGAGATTGTCTAGTTAAGACTCATGAGTTCTTATTTTATTGCATGTTAGGACTTACCTGACTTCTTCCTCTTCTTGAGAGTCATCTTCATCTTGTTCTACCTCATATTCTTCCTCCTCACTTTGATCCTCTTCATCATTATCATCAACTTCATCATCCTCACCTTCCATACTATCTTCCATCTCTTCATCACTTTCCAAGGATGGTCTCTGTCTAGAGGAGAGTCTTCTAGAACGTTGCTTAGGCCGACACTCTGGACAGAACCAATCTCCTTCAGGCACAGTCTGACAAATCACATAAATAATCATTAATTGTCTGTCCCTCAAAATCTCAATGTCTCAATTCTAATCTGAGAAGAAGAAAAAAAATACCTTGAGCTTTGGGCGAACACAGTAGGTATGATGACCCCGGTCACATCCATCACAAAGCACCATATTTTCTGCATCACCCTTCTTTCGGCATATCTTGCAACGAGCATTCAGTATAGATTTAGACCATATAACACTACGATCCAAGGTGGAGAGATGAAGAAAGACTTGGGACAGACTAGCGGAAGAAAGGAGAGACTCTCTCCAACGGTCCAGGACTGTTTTATAAGAACGCCCACTGTCACTGGCATCTTCAATGTAAAGGGAAAGTGATTAAAATTTCTAGACCTCTCCCAGAACTATTTTCTTGGTAGTTTAAACAGTTTAGATTTTATAGTTTTTCTAATACTTAACAAAAAAGATTATGTTAATTGAAAAAACAAAAACCTCATGTTCAAGAAAATATTTGCTGAGCTACATTTTAATCACCACATAAGGAATTACTTAAATTCATAAATCAAATGCTTGGTGATTTCAACAGTAAAAGAGAAAAATAACTTAGGCAATGTGCTCTCAATCTGGTCTTTGCATCAAATCTTGATCTAATTAAAAAACTGCTACATATATGATTACAAGTCAGTTACTATTCATTTGAATCAAGAATATTATTTCTTCATTTTCAGATAAAAGACAGACTGCTAAGTTAAATATCAATCATATATGAGGTTTCTTTTGGGGCTGATGAAAATGTGAAATTAGATAGTGGTCGATGGCTTTCCAACTGTGAATATACTAAACACCACTGAATTATACACTTTAAAAGGGTAAATTTTATATATGTGAATTACATCTCAATAAAGCCATTATTTAAAAAATTACGTATAAATACCAACTATATTATCTTCTATCTCTAATAAAGATTATTTTTAAAACAAGGTAATTTAAAAAAATGTTAATATTGCCCCTAAAAAAGAACTTCCAGTACCAATATTTACATAGAAATACTTGAAACCTTCTGCTACTTAATAACATCATTCCTTTGTCTTTTGGGCTAAAAAATGTATTAAGAGTCATTTGATTAGATGCCATTAATGTAGCCAGTCTATCATTTTCACCAGCATGTGATTTCCACCTTCAGTTAATCTTCAATATTGCTACCACTTTAGTTTTCCTAAAACATTATACTTAATTATGAAGGGCCTACCACATCATGTCAAAATTCTGCAAGGTATATGAGACTCCATACATAGTTTGATCCTATTATGCCTTATTTCCTACTATTATCCTTAAATGAAACCTCCTGGGCAGTAGCATAATGGTTAAGAGAATGTGGGTTCTGGAGTCATTCGGCCTTAAGCTGAGTACTAGCTCCCAGTGTGAGCTTGGGCAAGTTACTTTGCCACTCTGTGCCTTAGGCTGCTGGAAAGATTAAATGAGACATGTACACTGCCTGTCATAGAGTAAGTGCTATTATTATTATCTGTATTATATTGTTCCTCTTCTGTACAGCACTTTATGAGATGTGAAACAATTCTATTCTATGGTTCCTACCTTTAAGAAATTTTTAATACAGCTGGGAGGATGAAGATATACACAATGAATTGAAGACATAAAGCAACAGACTCGACAAACATTAGTGGATCTTCAGTTACTGTTCCTGTTAGGCAGGGTGAGAGACAGGACAGGAAACCTAGGGCCTACCCAGTATGGTGAGTCTTGTCTAAAAATCTAGGACACCAAAATGCTACTCCTCGAAGCTTCAGTGTGGGAAAGGGTACCACAAAGAAAGATAGCTAAATATGTAAACCAGTACTCAGCAATATAGAAAGTAAAATCATAATTCTTTAAAAAGTTAAAAATTTACCATGTCTCACACTAGATTGATCTTCCTCTCTCTTTTTCTTGTCCTTTTTTGTTCTATTTCCCTTTTGATCTTTATTAATTTCTGTGTTACCTAATTTCAAATTGATAAAATTAGTTTGAGGATTCTTTTTCATAGCTTAAGGGTTTAACCATAGGCATGACTTTGTAAGTGATGAAAGTATCAACTAAGCAAACAATTCTCATATCTTACCTAAAATAATTAATAGAGATATGATTATCTTCCTCCAGTTAACAAAGCCTAGTTTCATCAATGTGATTAATTGCTGGAATAAAAGAGACATACAAAGGAAAGTGGAGCTTAAGTAGAATTTTTATGCCTTACTTGCTTCCTCAAGAAACTGAAACAATCTCTGAAACTAAACTGGGAAAATTTCTAACAGAGTTAATTTGCTATGTTGAAAAATTATTAAGAGAATGAAGCATTTTAATACATATTACATCTCAAATATTCATAAAATGGAATTCCCTTTTTCTCTTTAGGCTAAGGATACTCTTGATTAATTTGCTCCAAATATTTGAACTATCTTAAAACCCCAGAGGCACCTCCATTGCCTGTTGTTCCATTCAAAACAGACCCTTCAAAGGCTTAAATATGAAATAAGGAGCTGCAGACATCAATTATTCCATTAACTTTTTATGGGACAGCAATGGTAGATGGTAACATCCATATTATAAATGATCAACATTTGACTTTGACCAACATTTATGCTAAACTAAGGTAAGATGAACTTATTTTGCTTATAAGATCTCAAATTAAAAGTTTCTTTTATATCTCCAGATGAATAAATATTTTAACACTGCTGAATACAAAGCAGCATAAGGAACACTGTCACTCAGCTCTCATATAACCTACTAAATGTAAGGTGTACCATCTGCCAGTATTAATTTTTTTTTCTTTTGTGTAAGTATTTAATTAGATATACTGATGAAAATACAAACACACCATTAATTTGATTTGTTCCCCTTGAACTTATAAACAACTTTAATTGATGGCAACTTCGTAAGTGGAAAAATCGGCAGAATTTCATTTTATCCCTTACTGTCTTTCTAGAATCTAGGATTAATGAGTAGCAATAATATATTTATAAGAGCTACATGATTTATAAATAACTTTCAATTGAAATTTTAATTGAAGTAATTGTAGATTCACATGCTGTTTTAAGAGATAATAAAGAGATTTTTTGTACATGTAATTTGATTTAGACAGAAAATCTTAACATTGAAGACAGGGAAGTAAGAGTGACATAGCAAACAGAAACTAATTTTTGTGAGCTGCCATCATATGTATTTTATTTCTTACAACTGCTACTTTCAGTGTGAAAAGTGAGTTATTAAGCTCATGGCAAAATTACCAATTTACAAAAAATATGAATAGATATTTTCTATAAAAAAATTTGAATTGAATTTCAATTTGAATTAAAATAGAATATACTTTTCAAATTAAAAAGACATTTTACAAATATATTCACATTCCAAAATTTCTCTGATAGCACCATCTATTTAAGTAAACTTTGTTTCTTACTAGTCAGCAAGGTAATACTCAATTTTTAAAGGATTTTATTCAAGTTTTTCTCTCAATCTGAGACCAAAAAGATATGGTTATAAAAAACTGTTTCTTCTGGTAACCCACTATTGAGATATAAACTCTCTCAATATCATGAACTATAGTAAGTTAATTCAATATTTCAGAAAGACCGTATCACAGGTAAGTAGAGGCAGTACAACATGAAAATTGACTTGGAACTCCAAACACATATTTTCCTAAAGACATAATGATTGTGTTCCTAGATTAGTTCCTAAAAGCATATTAATTTCATAAACTGCTTAAACATGATTCAGATAGTATTATTTCTATCATCCTAACCATAAATTATAGGGCGTTTTCCTCATCTATGTACCCTTTAACACTGGGTATTTCTGATTTAGTACTTCGTATGCAGTGCTCAGGTGAGTGATCCATATATTATTAAAACATACTCTTTATGGTGAAGCTGCTCCTTTGGGGGTTCTGTTTTAAATAACAACCACCACAAAATTTATGTATCATTTTTGATTATGCAGGGTCTGGGTAGCTGTAAATTTTGGTACTCTTTCTTTTGATGAAACTTTCACAAAAGGAGGGATTGACAGGAATAGATGAAAAAATATTCATTTAATGAGTATCTAGAATAAGTTTTAAAAAGCAGTGTATACTTAAAATATCTATCTCACTTGAAAGAACTCATTTTAAGACAAAAATATAATCTCCAATTTTTCAAATTAGTTAATTTTGTCACATTAGCCTATACAGTTCTATTAAAGGGCAATTTCAAAATCATTTAAATTATAACTAATATTTTGAATTAAAAACAGATACTTACTAAGTGGAGCTTTGAGAAAACGCCGCTCAATGCCCTGCTCTATTTGGAAAAGTGCCATTGCCAGATAATGAACCACGTTGCTCACTGATTGTGGGGTACTTGCATTAGTTGAGACAGTACTTGGTGTTTCTGTTTTTATGCCCAAAAGTCTACAATTAAACAATGAATAGTTTATGATACTTAAAAAACTATTAGTTGAAACTTGAGTCCACTCATTTATCCAAATGCTTACTTACACCTGTGTAAGAAAGTTTCCTCAATGTCAAGGAGCTTGTAGGAAGGGACATAAACATATGAATCACGAGCTAAATTAAATATCAAGACATTTAAGAGGTCAGAAGGGCAAATACCTGGAGGAGGGAAGGTGAATGAGACAAGGTTTAGGGGAAAGGAAGAGAAAGGTTTAGGAAAGGTGATTCTGTGATAGGCCTAGAGAAAGAAAACGTTTCTCCAGCAGCATATCTCTATTTCTCTTACTTCAACTTTTACTGGGTAATGACACTTATATCTGCCTCCTAACTGGTTCCTTAGTCTCCAGTCTTACTCTCTTTGCAATAAATCTCCATGCTGCAGCTAAAAGGATCATGTAAAAACACAAACCCTAGTCACTCAAAGACTTTGGCACGTCTTCCCTTCTAGTATCATAGCTTCCCCACCTTTTAGGTCTCAGCTGCAGTTACTTCCTCTGGTACTTTCTTTGCTGTCTTCATGTGCTATCAGGACAAGTAGCCTTTTCATGTCCCACATTTACACTGGGTATTAACTTCTACTAGAAAGAACTCTTGCCCTGTTTTATAATTTCTAGCTTAATGTCTCATGACCATTTCCTTTGCAACAATAAACTCCTTAAAGGCACATATTATCTAAAATAACTGAAAAAGTAAAAGTATCTACAGATATAGGTTCTTATTAATAGTTCAAATAATATTTAAGTCTAGCATAATTTATGGTTTTCCAAAGAAAAGAAACATGGATAGTATAAAGTTACTTTCTGAAATTAATAAAACCTTAAGTCCAAAGACATTTTTTAAACTTAAGAAATTATTATCCTAACAAGTTGTCTTTTGGCTGCATTAGTACAAAGTAGAGTAACAGAGAGTCTTGATGTTTTATGAAAATCATTTCAGTGGTTATAAATATTAAAGAACTCATGGTAAGGTTTTAAGACAATTGTTTTGAAGAAAAATAAGCATTTACTTAAAAAAAAACCTTACAATTAAGTGGCAAGGAAAATCCTGTTTGTACCTGTCTTTTATTATGACCTTTGCTTGTTCATCAATTTCCATCTCTTCTACATCTTCATTAACAGTTTTAATTATCCCATTTTCCTTGTTTTCCTCACTCAACAGCTCATATCGTCCACTTTCTAATGCTGATCTCCATGTGTGTCGATCTGTAACCTGTAACAAAACCCAAATTTACTAACTCTGAACAATGGCATATATTGTTCCAAAGAAGTATGAAGTTCAACGAAAAATTCATGAAAATTCTAAAACAGCTTGTGAATCAAAAAGGGATCTAAAAATAAGGTTACTAAATGGCCAACATGGATTTGTATCATTCATAGATGGAAGCTTTGGTATCTCATAAACAATCCTAAGATTGGTCATCTGATAGTAGCAAAAAAAAGTGACAGATGATAGCAAAGGAATGAACAGAACACACATATCAAACATGAATTACTTACAGATTTTAAAAAGGTAACAAAGAAACCAATAAACAAACCAGACTCAGCAGAGCAGGCAGGAGCTAGTCAAGGAAGAAGAAAATATCCTTACACATTTCAACATCTTGAATGAAAATACCATAAAACAGATATTTAAAAAATACTAAAAATTATTATTAAAAAGGTCAGTTATGTTCATTAAATTCTCTTTAAGAAAGCAGATATAGTCATATAGCATACTTAAGTTTTCTGTCCATACATTAATATTTTGGTAAAGAGAAATAAAAAATGTATCACTCCCTTATTATTTATTCAAAACACACATGCCTTGCCTATATCAAATAAATGAACAAATATGACCAAAATTCTGATAATTAGGTAAACTAAAAATGAGAACAGGTACAAACCTTGATTGCTCCTAATGTTCCTTGGTAGATTCTGTCCTCAATATCCAGAAGAAAATCTCTCAGCCTTAATTCAAGCTGCCTTTCTGCAGACATCTGCGATGGATCACATGCACTGGAAACTCTTCCCCGACTATATGTAGGTTTGCCATCAGTTTGAGGTTTGTCTGAAATAGTTATCAAATACCTTTATTATGATTTTCTTGTTAAAAAATATAATTTCCCCATGTGACTGTTATGATCATGAGATATGAAAACATAGTAAATCCTTAAGTGCAAAAAAAAAAGGAGAAATGTGTGCACATCACATATCTGATAAGGGACTTATATTTAGAATATATAAAGAACTCTTACAACTCAGTAAGAAGGCAAATAATCCAATAAAAAAATGGGCAAAGGATGTGAACAGATTTTTAAGAGAGATGTACAAATGGTCAGTAAGACCACAAAAAGATCCTCAACATCATTAGTTACTTGGGAAATGCACATCAAAAGCACAATAATGTACCACCATTTCACATCTCTAGGATGGCTAGAATAAAAAAGTCAGATAGTAAGTGTTGATAAGGTGATGAGAAATTTTAACTCACATGCAGTGTTGTTAGGAATATAAAACTGTGTGCCAGCTTTTGAAAATAGTCAGACAATTCCTCAAAAATAATTAAACAGAAATACCATATGACCTCGTAATTTCACTCTTAGGTATATGCCCCAAACAAATAAAAACCTACATTGTCAGAAAAGTTGTACACAAATGTTTATAGCAGCATTATTCATAATGCCCAAAAGGTAGAAAAAGAATGCCCATCAACTAATATGTGGATGAATAAAATGTGATATATACATATAATGGAACATTATTTGGCTATAGAAAGGAATGACATAGTGATATATATTACAACTTGGATGAACCTTGAAAACATTATGCTAAGTGAAAGAAGCCAGTCACAGAAGATCAAGTATTATATAATACCATTCATATAAAATGGTTGGACAGGGAAATTTACAGACAGAAAATAGATTTGTGGTTGCTTAGGTCTATGGTGGGTGGTAGCTAAAAGGTATGGGGTTTCTTTTTTGAGGTGACGAAAATGTTCTAAAATTGTGTGATGGTTGTACATATATGTGAATATACTAAAAACCACTGAACTACGCACTTTAAATGGGTGAACTTTATGGTGTAAGAATTAAATCTCAATAAAGCTGTTAAAAAAAGTTGTGATCTATGTATGGTTTTAAATCCTGAAGAGAACTGTAGTAGTCATGGAAATTGGCTCCTAAAATAAGAGTTCTCTACCTAGAGGCTTTCATTTAGTAACATAAAAGCTTACATCACAAACTGCCTTCTCTTAACCTGTTATCCATGGACCAGCCATCAAACAGGAAATGTTACTATCTCATCTGCCCTTGCAGCCTATCTCCAAAGAAGTGGTAACTAATGGAACATGTCCCTGGACCCTCAGCCAAAACCCTTAGAGAGTGACCTCACTATCAGATGTCTAAAACTGATGGTGACTTTAGGGTCTTGGGTATTCATCTATTAAGGAACGAGATCAGGAAGAGTATGTATATCTCACATTGCTAGATGTGTGTTCCTCATAATCCAAATGGAACCCAGTGGAACCTAGAGAACCTTGTTTCTCAAACTGGCAAACTTTCCCTAACTCACAAACTGAGAGCATGGTCCAAATGAAAGATAAAGTGTTTTAAATACAGATTTAATCGTTTGAAAAATGTTTAATCCTGAGCCAGAGATTATGGGGTGAGAAAAATAAAGGAAGTAGTTTTCATTGAAGATTTACCTGAAAAATGAAGTTTCTCTTCAGAAAAATGGACTAGCTGTGTACATATCCTGTTTTTTTCTTGCAACAAAGTTTCTTTTAAGGCACTTTCTCTATATCCTCTAGAATTAAGAGCTTCAATAAGCTGGTCTAGCTGTTCACAAGAACTGTAAAAGCACCACCGGTTTGGCTTACACACTGGTTTTGGCAGCTGCACAGAATCATCACATAGACCTTGGTCAATGCTGGAGGTAGATTCAGATGTCAACGATGCTCCAGTTTTAGTGGATACCTGAGGATCTTCAGACTGTACATTATTCTGAAATGATGAAGGTCTAGGCAATAGCATGTCTTCAGTGAGACCAGAATAATCCTCTTCAATAAACAATCCAGGAATAGAATGGAAAGTCCAGTATCGCCTATACATACGGTCACGGCCCAAGGGAAAGATATTGGTACATGCTATGGCACTTTGGATTTTTTCTAAGAGCTCTTTTTCTTTTCGTTGGTGTTCCTGTTTTAAAGCTTCTTCCTCATCAGTAGTTAGAGGCTCTCTTATTTCGCAGTTGACCTCTTCTTGCCTTGTAAATTCTTTGTATCCATTTTGCCCCCTTTTCCCTATAGTTGAAACATTTGATCATCATTATAAAACTTCCATTAGAAAAATATGATACAAAGCTACTCCGAGTTACTATGTATTGTGGACTAAATTGTATGCCCCACAATTCACAAGTTGAAATCCTAAATCCTAATGTGACTATATTTGGAGACAGGGTCTTCAAGGAAGTGATTAAGTTTAAATGAGGTAATATGGGTGAGGCCAAAATACAGCAGGACTGATTGCTTATAAGAAGAGAGACTATAGCACTCTCTCAACTTGTGGGCACACAGGACGAGTTGTGTGAGGGCACTTCAAGAAGGTTCTATCTGCAAGCTGAGGAGAGAGGCCTCTCCAGAAATCAACCCTGCTGGCACCCTGACCTTGGACTTTCAGACTTCAGAACTGTGAGAAATAAGTTTCAGTTGTTGAAGCCACCCAGTCTGTGGTATTTTGTTATGGCAGCATGAACAGACTAAAACACTATGTTAATAAGAAAGTGGTACACATAAATATAAAGGGATACATATAAATCTTCCATCTCCATACTGGAAAGTAGCAGGGTCTTTTACTCATTCTGTAACATATTCAGTCTTTTCCCTAAGGTAGGAGTCAGCAAACTACTTTTAAAAAGGGTTAGCTCGTAAATATTTTAGGCTTTGTGTGTCAACTGGCTTCTGTCATAGCTGCTCAAATCTGCCACTGTAGCGTGAAAGCAGCTGTAGCCAATATGTAAATGAACGAGCATGGCTGTGTAATAAACTTTAGTCACTGTAATCTGAATTTTGTAATTTTCACATGTCACAAAATATGTCTTTTTGATATTTTTCAACTATTTAAAAATGTAAAAACCATTCTTAGTTTATTGGTCATATAAAAACTAGGGACATGGTGGATTTGGCCAATAGGCTGCAGTTTACTAACCACTGCTTTAAGAACTCCTAATTTTTAGCTGGGCACCTAGGAAAGAAGGACATTTCCTAGACCCTCTTTCCCCAGGAGGTATGGCTACATGGGAAACTTCTGGTCAAAGAGAATGGAACAGAAGCATTATATGTAACCTCTGGGTTGTGCCTCTCTTTCTTCTTTCCCCGCTCCTACTAGCTAGAATGGAGACATGGAGATACACCATTTTGGAACATGAGGATGGCAGCAAAACTCTAAGGATCACAGTACCAACAAGATAGAACGAGTGTGGATTCCTGGTGACCTGCCTAGTCTTTTAGGCTGTGTTCAAGAACTAAGTGTCTCTCTTGTTTCAGTCACTGTCAAATTGCTTATTAAATGGCTGGGAGTGTTTCTTCTATTTATTTTGCTTGAAAGAGTTTGTGTAAGATTGGAATTACCTGCTTCTTTAAAATACGGCAAAATTCACCTGTAAAGTTGTTTAGGACTGATGTTTTCTTAGTAGGAAAATTTTTAATACTGATTCAAGATCTTTAAATGGCTTAGGGCCATTCACATTTTTAATTTTTTCATGAATCCATTTTCATAATTTGTAGTTCTCCAGGATTTTGCTAATTTCTACCTCCATTTTTAAATTTGCCATAAAATTGAATTACGTGGTTCCCTTATCTTTAAATTTCTACTCCATCTGTGGTCATGTCTCTTCCCTTGAGTCCTCAGTTTGTTTATTGTGACCACCCTCCACCAATCATATCACAAAAGGTTTGTCTAGTTTGTAGCTTTTTTTAAAGAACGAACTTTTTGCTTTGTTTTTCTTCTCTATTCTAGTTTTATTTTCTATTAATTTCTACTTGTATCTATTCTTTCCTTATATTTGGGGAGATTATTCTATTTTCTACCTCTAACTTCTTAAATGAATGCCTAGCTCAATTTGCCTTCATTCTTTCCTAATATATAGTAAAGCTATAAATATATATATGCTTTCCTTTAAATAGAGGGACTGTATCCTCCAGGAGTTAATATGCAGTATTGATTAGTTCAAAACATTTTCTAGTTTCTATAAGAATATAGTAATTTATCCTCCATTTACCCCACGGTCCCAAGCATATAAGTCGGTGAGAATTATGCCTGGGATTTGCCTCACCTTATCTCTAAACATCCCGACCCTCCCCCAAGGCAACAGGCCAAGCGGATCCACCACAATAAAATGCACAACTCTGCACCACGTTGCTCTGTCTCTGTCCTCTCTGTCTCTCTGTCCCGCTGCTCCCCCTCTCTTTCCTTCTCTCCCCCCCCACCTCTGGGGGCAGCCACTTTCTCTTTCAGATAATAAAATCTCTTCGTGGGCCCGTGTCTCCTGAGTCTTCTGGGTAAGGAGGGTCATGGTGAGATACCCTTTCATTGGTGACGTGACTTCGGATGAGGCTCTCCCATTGACTTTGCTCTTCCTCCAGGAACCTGAGCTGCTTTGGAACCCTCACTGCCCGATTCTTCTCCACAGACTCACTGCCCATTTCCCCGGTCGCTCGTCTTCTCGCCCAACACCAGCCTTCGATTTGGTGAGTCTCCCCTTCATGGTCGACTTAAATGTCCCTTTGGAACCTGGGAAGTGACCGTTGAGTGTCCGGCACCCCCAAAGGCTCCTCTGGGAAAGGGGTATCCCCAACCATGACTTTCAGAGTCATGGTTGATCCCCATAGTCAACCTTTCTCTGCCTCCCCATGGTGAGAATCCTCATTCACTGAGGCCCAGTCTCCCTTTATCTACATATCTACTCTACTCATAAACTCCTGGTACCAGGTACCGAGCCTCCTCGGCGTTTTCGCCTCGACCCCGCAGTTAGAGGTGGTGATGACCTCCTAACTGTGCCTGGTCTTCTCCGTGACCTTCTCAATTGCTCAGGGATGCCTCAGTGACTTCTGAACGGTCTCGTTCTCACCATGGGATCTGACCCCTCTGTGCCCGCAGATTCACCACTAGGATGCTTATTCAATAATCTAAAGCCCCTCCACCTCACTCTAGACCTCAAACCTTTTCTGCTTGTTCACTACTGTAATCAGATCTGGCCACAATATCCCTTGGACAATCAGTCTAAATGGCCCCCCAATGGCTCTTTAGATTCTAAAATTCTCCACGACTTATACAACTTCTGTGAGCGTATGGGCAAATGGAAAGAGATCCCATATATCCAGGCTTTCTCCTACCTCTGAACTAAGCCCTCTCTCTGTCCCCCCTGCAATCCTAAACACCTACTACTTGCCTTAAAGTCCTCACCCTCCAACAGACCAGATCCCACTTCATCTTCTGACTTTGACCCCACTGACGAATCCCCACCCTACCGACCCAAAATCCCCATGGCACCTCCTCTTTCTCCTCCTCCTCCTCCACCACCCAGTCCACACAGTGTTGCCACAGAAACTGCCCAGCCTCCTCCCCCTCAATCCCCACCCAGTTTCCCACCACAGGCTCCCGTCAGGGGCGGAGCAACAACCCCGCCTCCTCTACCTCAACCAGTTTCCCTCCCATCCTGAGATCCCCTACCAAGTCTTCCTGTCACTCGTTCTCCAACGCAGATCCTAGCCCCACTACGGGAAGTAGCCGGTACAGAGGGCGTCATCCGGGTGCATGTCCCTTTCTCTCTCTCCGACCTATCTCTAATTGAGAAAAGATTAGGCTCTTTCACTTCCAACCAGCTACTTACATAAAAGAGTTCGGTACCTAACTCAGTCATATGATCTTACCTTTCATGATATTCACATGATCCTACCCAACACACTTTTGCCTGAGGAGTGTAGGCGAGTCTGGGAACAGGCTAGAACTCATGCCGATGAGGTTCACCAAACTACTCCAGCTCATCCAACAGGTGCTGAAGCAGTTCCTGACCGAGACCCTAATTGGGCCTATAATACAGCAGGGGGAGTCACCAATCAAGATCAATTCATCACCTGTCTCTTGGTGGGTTTCAGGAAGTCAGCCAATAAGGCCATTAACTATGAAAAACTGCCCCGGCCTGCGGGACAAACGTGGGGTGTCGCCGGAGACGCCTGCAGAAATGAAACAAGCAAGGGACACAAAGCACGACCAGCAAGACAGGATGTCTGAACAAGCTGGCACAGTTTATTGTTTGCAGGCTCAATTTATATAGGCTAGCAAGGAAGGGGTGGGTCAGAAGATTATTGGACCTTAGGTGGTGCTGGCGGGAAGGTGTAGAGGGGTGATTGGGCCTTGGCTGGCACTGGAAGGAGCGGAGGACCCGGAAGAGAAGCGGGGAGTTCACCATTTTGTGGGTGGGGGGTCGTTTGGTCCCCAGCAAAAAACTCCAAGAGATTATTCAGGATAAAACTGAGAGTCCCTCTATGTAGACCGCCTCACCAAAGCTCTTTTACAACATACAAACCTAGACCCTGAGACTCCAGATGGGAGACAATTATTAATGATCTACTTCTTCACCCAGAGTTTCGCCGACATTAAGGCTAAACTTAGACGTCTAGAGAAGGGACCCTTAACTCCTCAGGCAGAAGTCCTGGCAGTGGCCTTCAAAGTATATAATGGAAGAGGTGAAAAGGCCCGTAAACAAAAATATCAAATGATGGCTAAGGCCTTCCAACCTACCCCAACCACTGGTGCTCGGGTATCCTCACTTCCTAAGAAGCAGCCAGGAGGACCTCCTGGTCCATGTTTCAAATGTGGTCAAACAGGTCATTGGGTCAGAGCCTGCCCAAATCCCCAGAAGCCCCCAGGTCCATGCCCTAAGTGCCATCAGGAGGGACACTGGGCTGTTGACTGTCCTCACACACCGAGAGGTGCCAGGCCATCCAGCTCTACACTCCATACACAGACCTTCTAGGTCTGGCAACTGATGATTGAGGGGGCCTGGGACTCCTACACCCGACCACTACCATCACTACAGGAGCTCAGGTAACCATTGTGGTAGCGGGTAGGCCCATCTTTTTCCTTTTGGACACCAGGGCCACCTACTCAGTCCTGAAGGAGTTTTGGAGACCTACCTCCCTCTCCTAGTCCTCTAAAGTCGGGGTAGAGGGCACACCTCATCAACCTTTACAAACTCCCATGCTTCACTGCATCTTTAGAGGCATTGCTCTCTCTCACTCCTTTTTGGTGATTCCCCAGTGTCCCATCTCCCTTATGGGAAGAGACCTATTATACAAGGTTGGAGCTTCCATTACTTTCGCTCCTGGACCACACCTCAACCCCGATTCGCCTTCAATCCCACTTTTACTCACCCTCCAACCCACTGCAAACCCACCTCCCTCTCCTTTTCCTCTGCCCACCCCATCTGGTCAACCCTGTAGTCTGGGACACCCTCACCCCTTCTGTCGCCACCTTCCCCCCAGTAATTGTCAGACTTAAAGACCCCACCTCTTTTCCCTCTCATCCTCAGTACCCGCTGCCCCTCAAGAGTTTACTGGGCCTGCAGCCAATTATCCAGGAACTTTTACACAAACGGCTACTACGACCAGCCAATTCCCCTTTCAATACTCCTATACTGGCAATTAAAAAGCCTAATGGTTCTTACAGGCTTGTCCAGGACCTAAGAATAATTAATGCAGCTGTTGTTCCCATCCATCCTGTGATCCCTAACCCCTATACTTTATTGTCCACCATTCCTGCTTCCACCACTCACTTTTCTGTCCTTGACCTCAAAGATGCATTCTTCACTATCCCCCTCCATCCCGACTCTCAAAATCTGTTTGCTTTCACCTGGACCAATCCCGCCACCCAAACTTCTACTCAATTAAACTGGACAGTCCTTCCCCAAGGCTTTAGAGATAGTCCCCATCTTTTTGGACAGGCTCTAGCACAAGACCTCAAATCCCTTATTCTCTTGAGCTCCACCCTCCTTCAACATGTAGATGATCTTCTCCCGTGCTGTCCCTCCTGAAAACCTCTCAACAGGATACTATTCTCCTTTTAAACTTCCTCTCAGAACATGGCTATCGGGTTTCACCCTCCAAAGTTCAGCTGTCTGCAGCTCAGGTCACATATGTGGGAGTTCAGCTCTCCCCAGGCTACAAGGCCATTACCATAGACAGGAAACAACTTCTCCAAACCATGCCCATTCCAAATAACAAAGACGAAATTCTCTCTTTCCTGGGTCTTTCTGGGTTCCTTCGTTCATGGATCCCCAATTTTTCACTCCTGGCTGCCCCCCTATATGAAGCATCCCGAGGACCTCTTGCTGAGCCCCTCTTGATGCCTGTAGCTAAGCCCTTCTATAGACTCCAGCTGGCCCTTCTACAAGCCTCTGCTCTGCACTTGCCTGATCTCACACGTTCCTTTTCTCTATATGTCTCAGAAAGGCAGGGCTTCGCCCTGGGACTTCTGAGACATATGTTAGGACCTTCCTTTGCCCCGGTTGCCTATCTTTCCAAAAAACTAGATCCTACTATTTGGGGATGGGCTCCTTGCCTGCGAGCCCTAGCAGCAGCTGCCGTCATTCAAGAATCCAAAAAACTCACCTTCGGGTCAACCACAACTGTTTTCTCCCCTCATCTTCTTTCTGAACTCCTTACCTACAATGGCCTGCAGACTCTTTCCCCCTGCAGGATTCTATCACTTTAGGTTGCCCTAGTTGAAGACACCTCCCTCAATTTCAAAACCTGTCCTCCCCTTAATCCCTCTACCCTTCTTCTATTACCTCCCAATCCACAGGCAGGATCACAACCCCCCTTCCATAACTGTTTGCAAACTCTAGATGAACTCCTACCCTGTCCCTCCCACATTCAGGAGGGTACCCTTCCTCAGGCCACATATACCTGGTTTACTGATGGCAGTTCCTTTATCCATGAGGGTGTTCGATGGGCAGGATATGCCATTGTCTCTCTGGACAAAACTATTGAGGCAAAGCCCTTACCTCCTAATACTACAAACCAACAAGCAGAACTGATTGCCCTTACCCGAGCCTTCACTTTGGCGCAGGGGTCCTCTCTTACTATCTATACTGATTCTAAATATGCTTTCCATATCCTGCTGTCCCACGCAGCAATCTGGAAAGAACGGGGACTCCTCAACACCAAGGGCAGCTCTATCACCAACGCCAAACACATTATACCACTGACAGAAGCCTCACATCTTCCAACAGCCATAGGCCTAGTATACTGCCGCTCCCATGGGTCAGATCAGTCATCCATCACCCTTGGTAACAACAGGGCAGATGAGGCAGCCCGAAAAGCAGCGTTAGTCCTTGTAATAAGTGCCCTCGTTCCAAGCCCTAAAAAATTCGTTTCCACAACTACCGGCCCGCCTTCCACTGAGGCCATACTCTCCTGCTTACATCACTTATTCCATCCTAACCTCCAATCTTTACACCTTCTCAAAATTTACCTGCCTCTTTCTCATTCAGAAACTGCCTTCCTCAAAACACTCACCACTTCATGAGAGATCTGTCAAAAAGTCAATCCTAACTCACCTTCTCGACCACCCGCCTTTCCTACCCATCAAACACGAGGGCTCATTCCCGGGACTGATTGGCAGCTCAACTTCACTCACATGCCCCCAGAAAAACACCCCCGGTATCTTTTAGTACTGGTAGACACATTTTCAGGATGGGTTGAGGCCTTTCCCATAACTAACAAACGAGCCCAGACTGTCTCCAGTGTCCTACTGTCTGAAATTATCCCATGCTTTGGGATACCTACTTCCTTACAATCAGACAATGGCCCCGAGTTTATCTCTCAAATCTCCCAAGTAACCACTAAGGCCCTTAATATTCCATGGCATTTTCACATCCCCTATCACCCACAATCCTCAGGTAAGGTGGAAAGAACCAAAAGAACCCTCAAATCTATCCTTACTAAATTATCCCTGGAGCTCCACCTTGACTGGATAAAACTCCTCCCCTTGGCCCTACTTGGACTCTGGGCCTTGCCAAAAAAACCTGCTACACTTTCTCCTTTTGAACTCATGTATGGCTGCCCCGTGCTTCCTCAGGTCTCAACTCTGAACCTCCTATCCTTCCTCCTCATCTTGTCAACCCTTTACTTCAACACATTCATTCTCTACTCTGGTCTCACGCTGATCTCTATACACAAAAACCTCAAGACCCGACTTCTACTTTTTATCACCCAGGAGACTCTGTGCTCCTATCCCTGCCACACCAAGCAACACCATCCCTAACTCCCAAATGGCAAGGACCATACACAGTAATCCTTTCCACACCAACTGCAGTTAAACTTCAAGGTCTTCCCCATTGGATACACAACTCCCACCTTAAGCCGTTTGTCTCCCCTTATTCCCCTCCCACCAAATCTCCCACAGGTTCCTACTTCTCCACCCTGACGGGACCTCTTACTCTCCGCATTTCGTGCTGCTTATCTCCACTTCCACTCATCACGGAAGAAGTTTCTGCCAGCACAGAGTCCTAAGACCTCCCTTACAACTGCCATGCGTCATGCCTCAGGATTGTTAACCCTGGTCGCAACACTTATTCTCTCACCAGACCTATCTTCCCAATGCCAGCCCTTTTTTCTCTTGCAGACTGTCCAAAAGATTGCACCATCAAGGATTACCTTTGCCCTACAGGTTGCTTTTTCTGTCTACACATATGTCCCCCCAAAATGCTATTAATTCAGCCGCCCTATGTAAACAAAGAAATCAGTCCAAATGCAAAAAACTTCTAACCAAACCTTTAACCAGCTTATATTACAGGATTACCAACCCCTCTCCAAAGACGATGATCCTTATTAAACCTGGAACACACCCTCGCCACTGCAGACCAAGGGCTCATCTGAGGACCGCCCCCCATCAATACAAAAATGAACCTCATCGCCCCTAATCAGCAGGAAGCAGTTACTGAAGACTGACCTTCACCCCTTCCCAAATCCTCTACCACTCATAAAACAGAAAAGGGAGGAATGTAAGAATATAGTAATTTATCCTCCATTTACCCCATGGTCCCAAGCACATAAGCCGGTGAGAATTATGCCTGGACTTTCCTGGGGCTTGCCTGGGACTTGCCTCACCTTATCTCTAAACATCCCGACCCTCCCCAAAGGCAACAGGCCAAGCGGATACACCACAATAAATGGCACAACTCTCTGCACCATGCTGCGCTGCTCCCTCTCTGTCTCTGCTCTCTCTCTGTCCTCTCTGTCTCTCTGTCCCGCTGCTCCCTCTCTCTCTCTCTCTCTCTCCCCGCCCCCCCGGGGGGCAGCCACTTTCTCTTTCAGATAATAAAATCTCTTGCGTGGGCCCATGTCTCCTGAGTTGTTCTGGGTAAGGAGGGTTGCGGCGAGATACCCTTTCAGTTTCCACTATGGTTTCTACTTTGACCAATTACTTAGAAGTATATCTTAGAACTCTAGTCATACGAGGTTTATTTGTTTTGGATTTCTAAACTAATTGCATTATAATCAGAGAATATAGGTTCTATGATACAAGAGATTTTGTCTCTATATAATAACCATTTAGAAAATAATGTAGAAAAGAAAAGACACCATCCAAATTACAAGCACGGAGTAAACTTAAGCATCACCTTCAACAGTTGTCAAATGAAGATGATTAAAGATCCTCATAAGTAATTTGTATCAACAGCTTTAAAACAATGTATTCCCTTTGATCCAGAAATTTATTAAATTATTTTAAGGCAGAAGAGATTTCCATTCTTAGCAATAGGACACCCATTACAAGCTTTACTGATCTATCTCTAGCATCTAAGAGGCATTCAATGTATACTGAATGAATATGTTTTAGAGTAAAAATTACTACTTAGTCTAATGTAGTAAATACAAAAACTCAGTAAGACTCGCTGACTAACCAAAAGTTGAAGTTATGGGGAAATGACCTATTAAAAAGATAATACTATCTCTCTTCTCCAAAGTACAAATGACATGTGAGTAAAAACCTAATCATAAATATACTAATGTAACTTTGTAACACCATCTTATAACATAATGGTCACCATTTAAAAAGCTTATCACAGCTATGAGTTGGGCATTTAAAAAACAAACACACCTTAGAATCAATAGGTAGAATTAATTTAATACATATTTCAGAATAGCTGAATTAATAAAGTATCTTGTCAACTAAAAACAAGCACATGCCCTTAAGAAATTTCTGTATTACCTCTTTGGCCTCTTTTATGTGATCCTGGGTCATCTTCATCTTCAGTGACTGTATCTTGATCTAGTTCCTTTCGCTCTATTTCTTTGCTCTCAGTGCTAGTATCAAAATCTTCCCTTTCTTCTTCCCTATGGGATAAAAACAAAGATCATATTCATTAATGAATATATAATTCCATTCATGAAATACTTACTGCCTGTCTATGAAGTGCCAGGCATTATGCTTTGGAAGTAGTGGAGAAGACATGGAGTTTATAGTCCTGCAGAGAAAACAGATAAGTAATAATACATAAGCTATCATAAAAATGAAAGTATGTAATAAAAAAGGAGATGTTCAAGGTTCTACGAAAGCATTTCAAGGAGAACAAATCTAGTCTCAAGGATGAGGAAAGGCTTGCTTGAAGGAACATCAAAATGCGAGACCAGAGACGAGGGAGACTGGGGAGGGGTGAGGAGACAGATGAGAAAAAATCTCCATTTCTGGCAGAGTGGATTAACATATGAAAAGGCACTGAGCTGAAGGGAAAAGGAAGGAGTCTATAATTTTGATAAAAATGTAAAAAAATATTATTCAGCCATAAAAAGAAATCCTGCCATTTACAACAACATGGTTGGCGCTAAAAGGGTATTATGCTCAGTGAAACAAGCCAGGTGGAGAGAGACAAATGCCCTATAATTTCACTCATTTGTGGAGTGTAAAAACAAAGCAAAACAGCATTAGACTCAGACACTAAGAAGTGACTAGTGGTTACTAAAGGGGAAGAGAGTGGGTGGGGTGGGGGCAGGGTAAGGAGAACTACTGAACCACTGTGATATATGTTTGATTAAAAAAAAAAGTAAAAGAAAAGAAGTAATCCAAGACATGGAAGAGAAAGTCAGGTTTAGATCATCCTGGGCTTTGTAGGGAATTATTCAAAAAGCAATGGGGAAAAAGTAAAAGGGTTTATAAAAGGTAAATGGTATGATTAGAAAGTGTTTCGGCTGCTAAGTGGAAAATGATTTGGTAGAGAAAGCAGATGAGGGGAAACCAATAAAAGAGGCCACTGTAATAGTCCAGGTAGTAGGCTGGGATGTGATGGTGACACAGAGTAGAAAGGACATTAAGTAGACAAACAGTGGAGGACAGAAGACAAACTTCACATACAGTAAGTAGGAAAAATGAACACAATGTGAGTGTTTTACCTAATTGTATTGTCCAAATTAAAACAAAAATTGTATCAATCATGAAAGAAATTCACTGCTTAAATTCTACATCCAAAGTGAGGTTTGTAAACTCAAATGTATTTAGGAGCTAGAGAAATAATGAATGAGGCTTAGATGAGTATAAATAAATGTGAAGTGGTGGGATCTATAACATGCCTTTTTTCTTTTTTTTAAAAATTGAGACTCACAAGGAATAAAAATGTAACTATGTGAGGTGGTAGATATTTAATTATAATCATTTTGTGAATTATGCACATATCAAATCATTATGTTATATGTCTTAAATACAGTATTATATGTCAATTTTATCTCAATATAACTGAAAATGTGTAAAAAAATTAAAGAAAGATATTTCACATACCTTAAAAATCACCATTTTAAAGTGTAAAGTTAGTGGTTTTTAGTATATTCACAATGTTGTGCAATGATTACCCCTAATTTCAGAATATTTTCATCATTCCAAAAGAAAAATCTCATAGTCATTAGTAGTCACTTTCCATTTCCTCTTCCCCACTGCCCCTGGTAACTACTTTGATCTACTTTGTTATAGATTTGTCTATTCTAGACTTTTCATATAATTGGAAGCATACAATACATTGTCTTTTGTGACTAGTTTCTTTCACTGAGCATGTTTTTAAAGTTCAACCATATTGTAGCTTATACCAGAATTCCATTCCTTTTTATTGCTGAATAACATTCTGCTGTACGGACATATCACATTTTGTCTATCCATTCATTAATAAATAGACATTTGGGTTATTACCATCTTCTGGCTGTTAGAAATAATGCTACTATGAACTTTTATGTATACATTTTTGGATAAATTTATATTCTTAATTCTCTTGGGTATGTATTAGGAATGGAATCGCTGGATCATATGGTGATATATGATTTAACTGAGGAACTGCCAAATTTATCCAAAGCAGCTGTAAACTATTTTATAACCCCATCAACAAAGTATGGGAGTTCTGATTCTTCCACATTCTCAGCAACACTTGCTATTGTTCCTCAATTAGATCATAGTCTTCCTAGAGAGTGTGGGGCAGTATCTCATTGTGATTTTTTTTCATGTGCATTTCCCCAATAACTAATGATTTAAGGCATCTTTTCTTGTGCTTCTTGTATATACCTTCTTTGAAGAAATGCCTATTAAAATCCTTTGCCCATTTTTTAATTAGTTTGTCTTTTTAGTGTTGAGTTGTATGAGTTCTTTATATATTCTGGATATTAGACCATGATCAGATATATGATTTGCAAGTATTTTTTTCAGTGACAAGGTTGTCTTTTTGCTTTCTTGACAGTGTTCTATGAAGCACAAAAGTTTTTAATTTTGGTGAAGTCCAATTATCTAGTATTTCCTTTGGTTGCTTGTTGCTTTAGGTGCACTATTTATTAACTTTGTTAAGCTACCCAAGCTCAATTTTTAAAGTGCTGTTGATGGCCATATAAAATATACCTGTTGCAAGTTTGTAACATATAATATTAAGACTTAATAGGTGTTTTTGCATGAAAGCATAATCAAAGTCAAATACACTAATTTCAGAATATTGAGAATTTTTGGAACCTTTCCTTGCAGATTTTGTAAAAAAAAAGAAAAAAATTATTTCTGCTAAATTTGAATATGCTTTGCCATCTACAGTTGTCTTCACAGTTAGTCTTCATCCCAAATATTCTGAAATGCAATAAAATGCTTAGGCAGTCATTAAACTGCTTATGGTGCTGCCATCCTTTCCCTATACCTTCTATCAAAACCTCCAATTTCATCACTATTCCTCAATGGACTTGGAGCAGCTCTGAAATACACAGAGTACAACTATGATGATGGTGGTGGTGGAGGGGGAAGATACTACTATTAACGCTAGAACTATATTACAGATTAAAAATAGCCTACTGGAAGTTTTCTGGGAAATTATCATTTATAAATTAACTCTATGAGAAAATGAGTTGTAGATTCTGTGGAAGTATTTTTTAACATAACACATCTATGCTTGAGGAATGGCTATACGTAAATTTCAAAGGTACACCAACACAATTATGTACCTACAGAAAACTAGTTCCCTAAAAATTTTGAAAGCATTTTAGAGTTTAAGGTGCTGATTTTTCTTATTTATGTACTACCAGATGAGCAGTGTAATTCAAACCATACCCAACAGATATATCTGCAGCTGAATTTCTTTGTTCATCTTCCTTCAGTTTTTCTTGTTTCTCTTTCATTTTCTGTTCTTGTTCCTTAAGTTTTTCTTCCTTTCTTTTACGAATTCTGAAAGTTAAAATCAATTATTATAGTCTATCTGATGTAAAGATACTTTTAATTTTTAACTTGCAGCATCTTGTCTTTAATCTTCAAATTATGGAACGTACTCCAATGTTATCATAAAATCTTAATGCAGCAATCCATTCAAAACCTCTTAGTTATCAAACATCAGTATGAGATAATATCACCTTATAGCCCAATATGAAATATGGTTTTAGACACAAAGAAATAAACAGGTTTCATTAGTGCGCTGACTATAATTATCTCTTACCTAGCAGCTGCCTCCTCCCTCTCTTTTCGATGTTGTTCTGCTTTTAACTCCCGGAACTCCTGTTTTGCCTGTCGTAATATATCAACATAATCTTCAATGAAATCCCTAGCAGAGACTAGGGTCAGCAGTTTCCCACAGAGAGCATGAAGTATTTTCATTTTTTCTCCTGTCAAAAATTGGCAAATAACTTCTGTATTATCAAATGACAAAAAAGGAATTGTGCTTGAAATTTTTTTTTTTTTATAATTATTTTTTTATTGAAGGGTAGTTGACGCACAGTATTACATTACATTAGTTTCAAGTGTACAACACAGTGGTAGAACATTTATATACATAATTCGAGGTTCCGGCTATCACCCTACCAAGCTGTTACATTATCTTGACTATATTCCTTATGCTATACATTACATCCCGGTTACTTATTTATTTTACCATTGGAAGTCTGTCCTTTTTTTTTTTTTTTTTTTTTGTGAGGGCATCTCTCATATTTATTGATCAAATGATTGTTAACGACAATAAAATTCTGTATAGGGGAGTCAATGCTCAATGCACAATCATTAATCCACCCCATGTGCTTGAAATTTTTAAATTTGTGGCTCAATGTGAAAATGCTTAATGAAGAATAGGAAAAAGTTCTCTCTAGATGAAACATGCTAATGCCATGTCTTTAGAAAAGCAACTTTAAATCCAATTTAACAGTTATGTGATATACAAGGCATTTCAAACACTAGCAACTACCTTATATTACTACTTAAACAGCCATGAAAAGTTATCTAATTACAAAGAATTGTTTTTCAAATTTTAATTCTTAGGCTCAGAAATGAAGTTCAAATCAAAACTCTATTATAGATTCAAAAATACATCAAAAAGATCATCCATCATCATCAAGTGGGATTTATTCCAAGAATGCAAGGATGGTACAATATTCGAAAATCCATCAACATCATCCACATCAACAAAAAGGACAAAAACCACATGATCATCTCCACAGACGGTGAAAAAGCATTTGACAAAATTCAACATCCATTCATGATAAAAACTCTCAACAAAATGTGTATAGAGGGCAAGTATCTCAACATAATAAAGGCCATACATGACAAACCCACAGCCAACATCATATGTAACAGCAAAAAGTTGAAAGTTTTTCTTCTAAGATTGGGAACAAGACAAGGATGCCCATTTTCTCCACTTTTATTCAACATAGTTCCGGAGGTCCTAGCCACGGCAATCAGACAACACAAAGAAATAAAAGGCATCCAGATTGGCAAGGAAGAAGTTAAACTGTCACTGTTGGCAGATGACATGACATTGTACATAAAAAACCCTAAAGAATCCACTTCAAAACTACTAGAACTAATAACTGAATTCAGCAAAGTTGCAGGATACAAAATTAATAAACAAAAATCTGTTGCATTCCTATATACTAATGATGAACTAGCAGAAAGAGAAATCAAGAAAACAATTCCATCCACAATTGCATCAAAAGAATAAAATACCAAGGAATAAACCTAACCAAGGAGGTGAAACACCTACACCCTGAAAACTACAAGACACTCATGAGATAAATTAAAGAAGACACCAATAAATGGAAATACATCCCATGCTCATGGAAGGGAAGAATTAATATTGTCAAAATGGCCATCCTGCCTAAAGCAATCTACAGATTCAATGCAATCCCTATCAAAATACCAACAGCATTCTTCAACAAACTAGAACAAACAGATCTAAAATTTATATGGAACCACAAAAGACCCTGAATAGCCAAAGCAATCCTGAAGGAAGAACAAAGCTCAGGATGTTATGCTCCCCAATTTCAAGCACTACTACAAAGCCACAGTAATCAAAACAATTTAGTACTGGCACAAGAACAGATCTATAGATCAAAGGAACAGAATAGAGAGCTCAGATATAAACCCACACATATATGGCCAATTAATATACAATAAAGGAGCCATGGATATACAATGGGGAAATGATAGCCTCTTCAACAACTGGTGTTGGCAAAACTGGACAGCTACATGTAAGAGAATGAAACTAGATTATTGTCTAAATCCATACACAAAAGTAAACTTGAAATGGATCAAAGACCTAAATGTCATGAAACCATAAAACTCTTAGAAGAAAACATAGCAAAAATCTTTTGAATATAAACACGAGCAACTTTTTCCTGATCACATCTTCTCAGGAAAGAGAAACAAAAGCAAAAATGAACAAATGGGACTAAATAAAACTAAAAAGCTTCTGTACAGCAAAGGACACCATCAGCAGAACAAAAAGGCATCCTACAGTATGGGAGAATATATTTGTAAATGACATATCTGATAAGGGGTTAACGAAATATATAAAGAACCCATATGCCTCAACACCCAAAAAGCAAATAAAATAATTTTTAAAAAATGGGTGGAGGATCTGAACAGACATTTCTCCAAAGGAGAAATTCAGATGGCCAGCAGACACATGAAAAGATGCTCCACATTGCTAATTATCAGGGAAATGCAAATTAAAACCAAAATGAGATATCACCTCACACCAGTTAGGATGGCCAACACCTGAAATTGAAGGAACAACAAATGCTGACAAGAATGCAGAGAAAGGGTAACCCTCCTACACTGCTGGTGGGAATTTAAATTAGTTCAACCATTGTGGAAAGCAATATGGAGGTTCCTCAAAAAACTAAAAATAGAAATACCATTTGACTCAGTAACTCTACTCCTAGGAACTTACCTGAAGAAAACAAGATCCAGGACTAAAAAAGACATATGCACCCTTATGTTTATCGTAGCACTGTTTACAATAGCCAAGATATGGAAGCAACCTAAGTGTCCATCAGTAGATGAATGGATAAAGATGATGTAGTATATATACACAATGGACTATTATTCAGCCATAAGAAGAAAACACATCCTACCATTTGCAGCCACATGGATGGAGTTAGAGGGTATTAAGCTCAGTGAAATAAGCCAGGTGGAGAAAGACAAGTACCAAATGATTTCATTCATTTGTGGAGTATAACAAGAAAGCAAAACTGAAGGAACAAAACAGCAGCAGACGCACAGACTCCAAGAAGGGACAAGCAGTTACCAAAGGGAAGGGGGTTTGGAGTGGGGTGGGGAGGGAGGGAGAAGGGGATTATGATTAGCATACATAATGTAGAGGGGTCACGGGGAAGACAGTATAGAACAGAGAAAACAAGTAGTGACTCTAGCATCTTATTATGCTGATGGACAGTGACTGCAATGGAGTCTATGGGGGGACTTGATAATATGGGTGAATATAGTAACTACAATGTTGCTCATGTGAAACCTTCATAAGATTATATATCAATATGATACCTTAATTTAAAAAAAACCTCTATTATAACTACATGAATTTAAAAACAATGGCATCCCTAAGAATGCAGTTTCCCAGTCTCAAAACGACATATACACCCCTATGTTTATCACAGCACTATTTACAATAGCTAAGAAATGGAAACAACCTAAGTGTCCATCAGTAGATGAATGGATAAAGAAGATGTGGTACATATACACAATGCAATATTATTCAGCCATAAGAAGAAAACAAATCCTACCACTTGCAACAATATAAATGGAGCTAGAGGGTATTATGCTCAGTGAAATAAGCCAGGTGGAGAAAGACAAGTATCAAATGATTTCACTCATCTGTGGAGCATAAGAACAAAGCAAAAACTGAAGGAACAAAACAGTGGCAGACTCACAGAACCCAAGAATGGACTAACAGTTGCCAAAGGGAAAGGGACTGGGAAGGATGGGTGGGAAGGATGGGTGGGAAGGGGGGAAAAAGGGGAATAAGGGGCATTATGATTAGCACACATAATGTAGTGGGGGCACAGGGAAGGCAGTATAGCACAGAGAAGACAAGTAGTGACTCTGTATCATCTTACTATGTTGACGGACAGTGACTGTAATGGGGTATGTGGTGGGGACTTGATAATTGGGGGAATCTAGTAACCACAATGTTGCTCATGTAATTGTATATTAATGATACCAAAATAAAAAAAAGCACATAAAAAGAAAATAATGGCAATAGGCAAATTGCTACTTTGAAAAGATGGCACAGAAACATGACCGTAAATTATAAAAACTATATAGTGTTAGGAACTAAGGTATTCTACTTTTATTATAGATTCTCTTAAATAAGCATATTAAACTGTGTATTTGTGCCTTCTAATTTTGTACTTAAAAGTGAAAAATACTTTCATCTTAACTTCATATACTGTTTCTCACACCTCAAATACTCAAGTGAATGCTAGAAACTAAGTTTAAGCAGCTATGGCTTAAACTTCTGACATAATAGGGAATAAAAGTGAAAGCTAGCTAATGCTCACTTATCCTTCTAAACTTAGTAGATATAATGGACTAACCACAAAATTCTAATGTAATAGAAAATCCAATTGAAAATGAAAGGAAAATCACAAATATTTTAAGCTCTGAATATATGAACAACAAACAACAGTAGTTTCAATTTAGCTCACTATTTGTATTCCAACAGATTTTTTAAAAGACTGCTTTCTCTCCTCTTTTAAAATCAATTATCATCTAAAATTTCTCATCAGCCATCTAATTTTCTGGGTCTAAGAGGCATAAGACGGTAGGAAATGGGAAGGTTATACAAATTCCAACTTGCAAATTTTACCTGGTGTCAGATCATACACTGAAGTGCTTGACAGCTTCTTCACTAGACTGGGATTGCTCAAACGAAGCTCCATGCAGGCATCATCTGTAGCATCAAATCCTCCTCGTTTTTGATACCTGTATTTTGCATTTGCTGATGTTACATCAGCACCTGAAGCTAGGATGTGCAGTCTGAGGATTTCAGAAAGAGTGCAGCTGTCAAGATCCAAGCTTTTCAAACTGCAGCCTATAGTTGTTAAAAATAAAATAGTTATTTAGAATATCAACAATAAGTCCTCAGCAATGTAAAATTTACCTTTATAAAATTAAAAATAAAAAGCCAATCAAAAAAATAAAACCCACACATACCCTGGTGCAACTGCGGCCATGCAGCTGCCAAAGATGCAACTGCAGAAAGTGCAGATTTTGTGGGGTCTGCATCTTCGTCCAAAGCCTCTGTTAAATCTTTAAGGAAATAAATACTTTATTCTAGTGCAAATCAAAGCTTGAATATTTGGGAATAATGCCCTTTTAAAATGATGAAAGAAACAGCAAACAGCTTAATATTCAGAAGCCTCAGAAGAACCAACACTAGGTACAACAAGCATCATTCACATTCTGCCTAGTCTCCACCTAAAACTATAAATCCTCAGACATGCACTACACACTAATATTTTCCTTACCTAACATTGAGAAGACAGTGTCTAAGTTACCAACAAGATGCACATACACATTCCAAAAAAAAGGTAAAATGCACGTTTGAAATAAAAACAAATCTCCTTGCTCAATATAACTTTAGAAAAGCCTACTTTGAAACTCAGAACCTATTTGAAGATACCCAATCTTTCTTGTAACTATCTTCAGATTGAATCATAACAAAGTATAGGTTGTAACATCACAAAACCAGCGCAAAGAGCTAGAACTTAGAGAACAGCTTTTTATTTTGAAAATCCTCTGATACAAGAAACAGTAGGAAGATTTCACTGTGTTTTCTAAGTAAATTGCTTTAAGCTTTGAAAGCAGTGCTTAGCTTACAAATAGGACTAACAAGCAAATCAACTGGCACAAACATATTTAAAGCATTGGTATAAAATTGTTCACTTGTTATATCACAGTATAGTGGACACAGCTTCAGACTGAGAGTCAGATTGTGAATATTCTCTTAACTGTGCCACTCCCTTGTTCATAGTTATGCAGCCTTTATACAATCACTTAACAGACTTCATTTTTCTTAAAGGAGTGAGTGTAGAAGTTTCCAAATTCTTCCAGTATTTTGAATATTTCTTGGAAGCCCAATATAAAAGAGGTAAAATATCCCCTTGTTAAAGTAGGGTATGGAGATGACAGTACTGCCCATTCATCTTTCCAACTCTCCTGCAGCGGCACCTAAGAATCCCTGTACAATTTGTAGGACTTCTTGGATTAGAGGTGGAAAATCACTGGACTACACTGGTTCTGTGGTTCCTTAACCTTCCACTATGTATGATTCCCTTCCCAAAGTTCAAAAGTTGATAAAATGAACCTTAGAAAACAGAACTGCTATGCTTTACTAAAGGAAAAAGGCAACTCAGGGATCATGTCAGATTATAATCATTGACAATGTCATGGCATTTAAAGCACAAACAATACTGTACAGGAGGAATTACTTGACTAAACTTTTCATATCCACAGGAGTTATTCCTATCAGGCCATGAATCTAGTCCAACTGACAGACATTAATTATATTCTTCCTCGCCAGGGAAATACTGGATCTAAACTTTCTCAATTTTTTTTTTTTCATTTTACAATAAAGCCAAACACATTTAAGATTAGTAGGCACTCAAATAAAAAATAGTCCTAGTTACACAGCTGTAAAAGTGTATTGGCTCTTTTCCTTTGCAGCAATCACCACGTTCAACCTATTTTTATCTATAGTAAGTTATAATTTCCTAGGCCAAAAGCTATAAAGGCCTAGGAAATAGACAACCAACAAAATGACAGTTTATTTTTAATTTCATTAAACTAACATGCTAAAATATGTATTCTTTAACTCAATTATCTACCAAATGAATTTCTTGGCACTCTCAAGAAACTGTAAGTATCACTGTAGGGTTTGCTTAGAGACTGTCACTTGGGTAACATCATACCAAGAGAATACAGCTGAACTATATATGTTATGATTAACTGAAACACATACATTTATCATCATAGTAATCTAGAATTAGGTACATACATGTCCAACACTAAACAGTGATATCTTAGCAAATACACAAAGCTATTTTATGAGAGGAGGATGCTTATATAGAAGCTCTCTCATACTCTGAAGGGCTTTTAAGTTCATGATGTTAAGACTAAAGAGAGGAATTGATTTTTTTAATGTAAGATTTTAAAAATTGCTGGTCAAAATGTCCAAGATTTGATATAAAAATAGGGAGGCCAAATGCAAAAGAATTAGACTTTACTGAAGACAGATAATTTTATAGGCAATGCTAGGGAAACAAATATTCACATTTTCAACTTCTTTGCCATATTATGAGGCAAGATAAGCATAGTTATGAGTCTCCAGACCATAACCACCTGAGTTTTTACCTCATCAATTTCTTACTAGCCATGTGTCTTTGGGCAAGTTAACTAAACTCTGTAAGTCTAAGTTTCTTTATATGTAGCAGTCAGAAAATAATTATATCTAACTGGTATGAGAATTAAATGAAACAATGCATACAGAATACACCACTTGCTAGCTATGTGATCTTCAATAAACAACTTCACTGAACCTCAATTTTCTTGTCACTAAGATAAATTCATGCTTTTCTCTTCTGCCCAATTTCCCTCTTTCTAGAAATAGCAGGAAACACCTTACTAGTAAGGCCAGCTAAAGAGGAAGTAAGAGAATTTCAATCCCATCTGACTATTTAATTGCTTTCAGGAAGACTGTGGAAAAGGCTTTTTGTTGCTGACATGAGAGAACATATGAAAAATACCTGGGGAATAGCCCAAGGCCCTTAATGAAACCAAGTAAACCATATAAAACATGGCCAATATAGTAGGGAAGTGAGAGAAGTGTGACAATCCCAAAGTATGTTTTTTCCCCTAACGTTTACTAAATATTTTCAAAAGGAGCATTAAAACCTTTATTTAATGGTGAATACTTAATCAGAGGTAGACCTTATATTTACATTTATAGTCAGTCCGGCATAGGAATACAACTATAAAAACTGAAGCTCAAATAAATTACGAATAGAAAACATAATGGCAATATAACCACCAACAGTCACATATTTTACCTTTACACTAGCTAATTTTCCAACACAATTTCCAATACCTCATTTTTTGTCATCAGTACAAAACTACAAAATTCATTTGCTTCAAATCCTGATTTAAACACAGCTTTATGTCTTATATTATGGTCAGAAGTTGGTCAATAATGCTGTAATGTTATTGGTCATTAAGACAATCTAATGGCTGAAAGGAGTATTTGCTACATTGTCTTATTAGATGTATTATAAATGGATTTATCTTTCTGCTTTCCTTTTATTAGAGTCTCTTAATTGACTAAGTCATCTGAGATGACAATGGGGACCATATTCTAAAATGGCCTTGATAAGGGACCTACAGTGATCAGCACGTAAGCAAGCTAGAGAATATATTTTGCTGGCTTTCATGCTGTAAAACCAAAAGACAACTGATACTGGCTGCATACTCATCATTATCCTGTTGCTTCAGGGACCTGCTATAAAGGAAAATGAGCTCAATTACCTAACATCAACAATCTATTTGAATGTACAGAAGTTCCATCTTTTCATATCAAGATTCTACTACCCAGATGTCTCCCAACAGTTATTTCTTTTTGTGAATTTTTATGCAGTGAAGTATTGTTTATAAAGCTTCTGATCCTAAATCTTACATGTGCCAAAGTTCACAGAGAATACTATTCAGGAACCCAAATCAATATCTTAATACAAATGCTTAACAATTCCTCTGATTGAGAGAAATCCTAAACAAAACAGTGAATATACTGTTTTAAAAATAGAAAAAGAGTTTCCCCAATAATATTCCTATATTAACATGGACCACACACTGACTATAGATATTTAAGTGATATTTAAGATATTAAAGAGCAAAATTTATAGTTCAAACTAACTGTTCAAATAAAAGAATTAAATTTTACTTAACTCTGACCTAAAAACTATGAGATCTGAAATGAACTCAACTGTAGTAATTTTCAATTCAAAGTATTAACAACAATTCAAGTATTTCCTTAGGTGTTGGCAAAAAAATCAGCGTTATTCAGCAGTATCTTTTAGAATTACAGATACTGGTTATTGAAATCTGTGATGCTCCTAAGTTATAGGAGAAATCTAAAGGAATAATAAGCAAGATAGACTGTGGGGAAGGGGAGGAATATTTTTAAGGTCATCAAGAATAAGATACATTAAAACAAAACTTTATTAAACAACTGATAATGTATTGTTGTTAGCATATGACTCAAGAATTGGGTAACTTGAACAATTATATTTTCTAACTGTAAAAGTCAAGTTTGTTTTTAAGTGACCTTCAAAAATCAGTTTCATTACAAAGCTACTGTCAATCAGCAATAATGTTGAATTCTGACCTTTGGTGTCAGCATCAGTTATTTGCTCTTTGGCTACTTCCTCCTCTTCTTCAGCTATCGCCTGGAAGATGGCAGTCAGGAAGAAAAAAAGCAATTCACATAGTGGGCCTTCACTGTCATTTCCTACAAGAGCTTCCTCTAACACTTCTGTGAATAAAATGTTTAAAATGAATTTAAAGTTCTCTTCACATGTACTGAAAAAAACAACTCCATTGGAATAATAAACATTTTAATCAACAATAGCCTGGGTAACTATTTTCTTAAGTGTCCATTTACAAAAGTACAGCCAAGTATTATCCAAGGCAAAATAAAAAAAAAATCATAATGATTATAATAAAGTAATAAGCCAAAATCACTACATTCAAGAAAGCCAAATTAGTCTCAGTAAGCCAATCCAGTATTTTATCTAAATTTTAAGTGCAAATTAAGGCACATATTAAAAGCTTTAATTTTATTCTAATTGAATAACAATGCAAAGATTTGTTATTATTGTCCCACTATTCTTAAGAGCTATGTGAGACACTACTGTTTACCAATTAGTACAGTGGAGAAATAATTATCAACATCAGGTGTAACCCTAATATTATATCCAAATCATAAATGTTTCTTAATCTAATCTGTCTTACTTAAACTTCTTACCAGCATTGTTTAGACCTTCTTGAACTGTAAGGCACAATTATTCATGCCTCATCTAGCTCATAAAAAGAAATGAGGGAAGTGAATGCCCTCCTGAAGAATACACTCTTATTAAAATAAGAGTGGCATTATAATTATCTTTGAGGGTTTTTACTTGGATCTTAAGAAAAGCAGTTTGCTAGTTAAAAGCCAAAAATCCCAGATGGGATCCAAAGCCCTCCTCTGCTAATTTAATGCTTATAAATTATGTTTATACAAAGTAAAAGTAGAAGCAAAACAGAATCACAAATTAAAGGTAGGCAATAACATGGCTCAAACAAAGCTGACATCAATTTCTTCCCTCTCTGCACTTAGATACTATGCTGCTCTTAACAAGTGGAGCCTATTCCTTCGCCACCTTGTAAGATTAGCAGGCCTGACCAATGGGATATGGCAGAAATAAAGCCTGCCAGTTCCAGGCCTAACCTTTAAAAAAGGCTGGCAGTTTCTGTTCATGACTCTTGTAGCCCTTAGCTGCCACATAAGAAGTGTAGGCTACGGTGAGGAAGTGGGCCACCACATGGAGCAGTGCCGAGGAACTCGCCACATGTGGGAAGAAGCCATCTCAAACATCTAGCCAGGTAAGCCTTCAGGTGGCTCCAGTCCCAGCTGAATTCTGGCCATAACCACATGAGACCCCAAGAGAGGGCTGGACAATTAGGTCCAGTGACTCCATAGAACTCTGAGAGAGAATAGTTTCCTCTTTCAAGACACTAATTTTAGGGTGAACCATAACACAGCAGTAGCACTTGCCTAGGGTTACTCCCTCAGGAAACTCATCTTGAAGATCAAAGAGTTCCCCAAATGCATTAAGGAACTCCAAAACCATCAGAGCATCACCAAAGATTTCAGGAGGTAGTCTAGTTTTCACTGGAGTTGGTTCTGGAAGTTCCTGCAAGATTAAACAATTTACATCAGTATTTGAACCAAGTACAGGGAATTGTAAAAGGTAAATATGATAAACTCTTTACCTATTAATTATTTCACATAGACTAGTGGTTCTTAACCCTGGATGTCTATCACAGTCACCTCTGGAATTTTTAAAATTATAGATGTCCTGGCCTTATTCAAATTTTACTACATCAGTCTCTAGGGACTTTTTTATTCATCAAACTAAGAACATAACTTTAGGCTGAAGTGTATTTCTGATTAGCAATTCCTAGTTAAGAGGGACTTCTAACTTCGGTTCTGAGGTTAAGGCATTAGCCGTGGCAATATTACCTACAATGCAAGATCTCCTTAGGTTATGAGACAGAATTAATCCATCACCTACTTACTTAAGAAATGGTTCCTTATACACTGAGATGAGTTTGGTTTGGAGACTTTGACCATTTCTGGAGACAGGCATAATCTTTACTTACCAATCAAGCTAAATGTATGCCTGGCCCCAGTGGTTATTGGATTATCAAGGATCACACAAATGACCAATCATTTCTGGATTATACAAATCATCAAAGTTTACTATAAAATACTAACACTACTACCTTGGAACTTTAACTATAGTATTTGCTTATTGACTATTTTGGCTCAGTTAAATACAAAGAGGCTACTACTAAACACAAAGGAAGATTTCATCAGCCACACAGGGCAACACAATACAGGTGTGTGAAACATCACATAACATGCTTATACCTTAAGATCATCACATTCCATATCTTCTCTAGGTTTACTCCACTGTTTTAAGTATTCCATGTATTTTCGCTTCTCTTCACGTAATTTTTCTCTCTCCTAAAATGAAAGGTTAATAAAAATTCTTTTAAGACGTTTATAAGGCAGCATCACCGTCACCTGGGAACTTGTAAGAAATACAAATATTGGGTGTTGTCCCAGCCCTACTGAACAAGGAACTCCAGGGTTGGGACTCAGCAGCTGATGTTTTAAGAAGCCTGTCTGGTGATTCTCACATGTGCTAAAGTGTTAGAACCACTGATTGAAACAATGCCTATCTGAGGGAACTGCTACAAAGATGGAAAATGTCTGATACATATGATTTTCCACAGTAGCTCCTGGATAAATATTAATTCAATCTGACCCTGTTTATAAGCAGCTCTTCCCCTACTTCAAATCAATTAGATCCTGACAAAGTAGGAAACAAATTAGTACTAGAGTACCAGAAGTAAAACCTCCCCTAATACTTGTGATACATTTTTTGCTTTCAAGATTCATTTAAACCTGACTAACAGCCTAGGGATACACAGAGGCAGCAGTAAGCAAAAGCAATACTAGAATACAGTTGGTGGACTTCTTTTTCTTTTAATCCAGGCCACTTCTCTTGCTCACTTGGTCGTTTGAAATCTTTACTTCTTGGTTCTGGTTTGAAACTGCAAGATAGATATTGACCCTAAAAAGTCTCTAATAATGCAGAGCGTAAATAAAATGTTGTAATGATTTTTTTTCAGTATGTGTTTAATATATATTATTTTCTTCCTTTGAAATTTAAGAACATCAAAGTAACAGATGTACACATTAGTTACAGAACTTATTAACTGTGCTTTTAGTAGTCTGTTGAAATAAGTCTTTCCCTTGCTACCCCCAGTACTTCTTGGGGAATATAATAAGATGGGTATTCTCATTCCCTATTGCTAAGAGTGTAAATATGCATATTTGGCAAATAAGTATCTATGTATATGTATAGAAAAATTTTAAATGATCTTACCCATTGTCCTATTATTCTACTTCTACAAGTTTATCCAGGGATATAATCCAAAAATAGGACTTATTCACAAATTTGAAGAGTATCAATATTTATGAGTAAAAATAAAGCACCCCTATCTATTTGATTAACTATTATCCAGTCACTAAAAATTCTACCTTACTAAGTACATTTAATAACATGAAGGAATGTTGATAATGTTAAACAGAAAAAAGTAGGCAAAAGTATAAATGCTGGCTCTCTTTTTTTAAGGGCCAGAATGAGGACGATTAACCAAAGTGTTAATGCTATCTCTAAAGATTACTACTCAGATTACAAGTGGTTTTTAAATTTTCTATCTATATTTTCTGGAGTAAACATATTCAAGACACCTCCACCCCCACCCCAAGGGCCTATCTGAAATAACTCAAGAAACTACAGGTAATTTAAATTAGCACAGTGTATATATAACATAATCACCTAAGGCTACTTGTGAATATTCCAGAAAACCAATGACAATGACTAACTGGAGGGTATCACTGATAGTATTCTCTAAGAAGTATCTACCACTAAAGATTGTAATCAAAGATGTTCTAAAATATCCTAGTATCACGGAAACCTTATTCCTCAAGGAGAATAAGAACACTGTAATAATTCTTGTTAGTTATAGATTTTATTGTATTTTTCTAATTGTATTTTACTTTTGAAAGCGTTATGCATATCATCTTCTCTAAATTTGGAAGTCCAAATAATGAAGAAAATAAACTTTAGAAGTGCACTTAAGAAGAGTCTTTAAGGTGTAAAGGTGTATATACACACATACATATATACATATATATCTATGTGTGTGTTTATATATATATACACACACATATATATGTAAAACCTTAAATCATTCAGTTATGAAATTTTCCAAACCAATACTGTTTATCAGTATTCTATGCACAACTATAAATGTGAATGAAAGTGGTAAAAGCATTTGAAAATTAACCATGAATTTAAATATGTAAAGCACTATTTACTACATGTAGAGAGCATAGCTACTATATTTCTATGAATACCTTTTCTCTTTCTATTTTAAGTCTCTCTTTTTCTTCTTTCTTCTTCAGTCTCTCTTCTTCAACAATTTTCTTCAATTCTTCCTTCTTTTTTTCTTTATCTTCCTTTTCCTTTTTCTTTGCTTCTAGGGCATCAGCTTTTTCTTTTTTTAATTTAGCCTTTTCAAAAGCTGTGGAGAAGGTCAAACTTAGAACTGTACACAGACAGAAAATAATACATTTCTTAATGTAACAAAATAATCCTTGAAATAATTTAAGGTTAAATGAGATTAGCAGAGACTCCCAGGGGTTTTAAATTCTTGGAGGGAGCCAGCAGGTTATTAAAATGGGAAAAGCAAGCTGGCTGAGTTTAACCAAACTACTGCACAGGGACAAACACACACCTGCCTTTCCTAAGACCAGGAGCACAGTATCACCTAGTTAGAAATGCACAATCTTTTCTCCCACCCAGACCTACTAATTTAGAATCTTTTAATTTCATAAGATTCCCAGTGAGTCATACGCACAGTCATGTTTGGGAAGCAATGTTTTATAAGGCTGTGTGACTCAAACAAAATGGCCTAAAATCGTAGGCCCTAAAAACACCAATTTGCACTTAATCTAGTATTAGGTCAGTGTAATAAGGGATACGCTAAACCTTGAAATTTAAGAGATGAATGGAGGTCTAATTTATCCAAAAGGCCTATAGATATTAAGGGAAAAAACTATGTTTAAAAACTAAACCAGAAATATGCCATTTTAGAAACATCCCCCACTTGCGCAACAAAGAAATATTCTTTCTTGTATCTAAAGAATTTTTGGAAAGAATGTTAAAACTCACCCAGTGACTTCAATTCTTCTTGTTTCAAAAGTTTGTCTCTTTCTTTAGTAGCTTTGTTCCTATGACCTGCAACAGTTTGTTTACTAGAAATGCTGCCCTCCTAAAAAACAAACAAGGAAACTAAAGTGTAGGACCAAAACTTTTACAAATTGATGGTCTACCTTGCTCTTACAGTAAGAATAAAAAACAAAAAGAAAAAATATAGAAGCTGTCATCAGTTATGCTTTCTTTATACTAAAATGAGGTCATATTCTAAAGCACAACTACTTTTGGTAACTCTAATTGTAGAAACAGAGAAATGAGTTAATCCTCAGCTCTACAAATCAGTACAAAAACAAAAACCTCTCAGGAGGGGGGAGGAGCCAAGATGGAGGCACGAGTAGAGCAGTGGAAATCTCCTCCCAAAACCATATATATTTTTGAAAATACAACAAATACAAGTGTTCCTAAAAGAGATACCGGAAGATACATGACAACAGCCGGGCTACATCTACACCTGTGAGAACCCAGCACCTCATGAAGGGGGTAAGATACAAGCCGCGGCTCGGCGGGACCCAAGCACCCCACACCCCAGCTCCTGGCAGAAGGAGAGGAGTCAGAGTGGGGAGGGAGAGGGAGCCCAGGACTGCTAAATACCCAGCCCTAGCCATCCGCACCAGGAGCGCAGACACACAGTGTGTGCTGCGCTGGATACTAGGGAAATGGGACAGTAAAACCTGAGAGCAGGTCCCTGCAGCCGGCGCCCCTGGGACAAAGAAAACCGAGTGTTTTTTGAAAGTCTTAAAGGGATAGGGACTCCACAGCTGGATGGAAGCGTCCCGGTGCACTCAGCCCAGCATGTGGGAATCCCGGGGCACTCCGGGCGCCCTAACACCCTGGGCGGCAGCGCTGCTTGGAGGCCCCTCACAGTGATAAAGAGCCGCCTGCCTGTTCCACCTCCGGCGCGGTGCCATAGCAGAGCAATAGAGGCTGGCCACACCCACAGCAACTGGGCGGACCTTACTCCACAGCGGCTGGGCAAGAATCAGAGACCCTGTCTGCGCGCAACTGCCCAGCACAAGTCACTAGGGGTCGCCATTCTCCCAGGAGAGGAACGTGAGGAGCAAGCAGAAAGGGATTTTGTTCTTCCATCTGACACATGCACCAACTCCCCACAACTACCTCTATGGCCATGAAAAGGCAGAAGAATTTGATACAGAACAGAATAACCCAGACATCCTCCCCTGAGAAGGAATCTGGGGAGATAGACCTAACCAATCATCCTGAAAAAGAATTCAAAATAAAGGTCATAACCATGCTGATGGAGCTGCAGAGAAAAATGCAAGAGCTAACTGACACAGTAGGGAGGGAGACCACAGAAATAAAACAATCTCTGGAAGGACTTAAAAGCAGAATGGACAAGATGCAAGAAGCCATTCATGGAATAGAAACCAGAGAAAAGGAACGCAGAGAAGCTGACACAGACAGAGATAAAAGGATCTCCAGAAATAAAACAATATTAAGAGAACTGTGTGACCAATCCAAAAGGAACAATATCTGCATTATAGGGGTACCAGAGGAAGAAGAGAGAGAAAAAGGGATAGAAAGTGTATTTGAAGAAATAATTGCTGAAAACTTCTCCAAACTGGGGGAGAAAATAGTTGCTCAGATCACGGAAGCACACAGAACTCCCAACAGAAGGGACCAAAGGAGGACAAGACCAAGACACATAATAATTAAAATGGCAAAGATCAAGAACAAGGACAGAGTATTAAAGGCAGCTAGAGAGAGGAAAAAGGTCACCTACAAAGGAACACCCATCAGGCTATCATCAGACTTCTCAACAGAAACATTACAGGCCAGAAGAGAATGGCACGATATATTCAATGCAATGAAACAGAAGGGCCTTGAACCAAGGATACTGTATCCAGCACGACTATCATTTAATTATGCAGGAGGGATTAAACAATTTCCAGACAAGCAAAAGTTGAGGGAGTTTGACTCCCACAAGCCACCTCTACAGGGTATTTTAGAGGGATTGCTCTAAATGGGAGTACTCCTAAGGCTAAATAGATGTCACCAGAGAAAATAAAATCACAGCAAAGAAAGCAGATTAACCAAATACTAACTAAAGGCAAAAAATAAAATCAACTACTCACAAAAGCAGTCAAAGGAAACACAAAAGAGCACAGAATAAAACACCCAACATATAAAGAATGGAGGAAGAGGAATAAGAAGGGAGAGAAATAAAGAAACATCAGACAGTGTTTATAATAGCTCAATAAGCGAGTTAAGGTAGACAGTAAGATAGTAAAGAAGCTAACCTTGAACCTTTGGTAACCATGAATCTAAATCCTGCAATGGCAGTAAGTACATATCTTTCAATAATCACCCTAAATGTAAATGGACTGAATGCACCAATCAAAAGACACAGAGTAATAGAATGGATAAAAAAGCAAGACCCATCTATATGCTGCTTACAAGAGACACACCTCAAACCCAAAGACATGCACAGACTAAAAGTCAAGGGATGGAAAAAGACATTTCATGCAAACAACAAAGAGAAAAAAGCAGGTGTGGCAGTACTAGTATCAGACAAAATAGAATTCAAAACAAAGAAAGTCACAAGAGATAAAGAAGGACATTACATAATGATAAAGGGCTCAGTCCAACAAGAGGATATAACCATTATAAACATATACGCACCCAAAACAGGAGCACCAATATATGTGAAACAAATACTAACAGAATTAAAGGAGGAAATAGAATGCAATGCATTCATTTTAGGGGACTTCAACACACCACTCACTCCAAAGGATAGATCCACCAGACAGAAAATAAATAAGGACACAGAGGTGCTGAACAACACACTAGAACAGATTGACCTAATAGATATCTACAGAACTCTATATCCAAAAGCAACAGGATACACATTCTTCTCAAGTGCACATGGAACATTCTCCAGATTAGACCACATACTAGGTACATAAAAAGAGCCTCAGTAAATTAAAAAAAATTGAAATGCTACCAACCAACTTTTCAGAACACAAACGTATAAAACTAGAAATAAATTGTACAAAGAAAACAAAAAGGCTCACAAACACATGGAGGCTTAACAACGGGCTCCTAAATAATCAATGGATCAACGACCAAATTAAAATAGAGATCAAGCAATATACGGAAACAAATAACACAACAACACACAAAGCCCCAACTTCTGTGGGACACAGGGAAAGCAGTCTTAAGAGGAAAGTATATAGCAATCCAGGCATATTTAAAGAAGGAAGAACAATCCCAAATGAATAGTCTAAAGTCACAATTATCGAAATTGGAAAAAGAAGAACAAATGAGGCCTAAAGTCAGCAGACAGAGGGACATAATAAAGATCAGAGAAGAAATAAATAAAATTGAGAAGAATAAAACAAATGAAAAAAATCAATGAAACCAAGAGCTGGTTCTTTGAGAAAATAAAGTAGATAAGCCTCTAGCCAGGCCTATTAAGAGAAAAAGAGAATCAACACACATCAACAGAATCAGAAAAGAGAAAGGAAAAATCATGACAGACCCCACAGAAATACAAACAATTATTAGAGAATATTATGAAAACCTATATGCTAACAAGCAGGAAAACCTAGAAGGAATGGACACCTTCCTAGAAAAATATAAACTTCCAAGATTGACCACGGAAGAAACAGAAAATCTAAACAGACAAATTACCAGCAATGAAATTGAAGTGGTAATCAAAAAACTACCCAAGAACAAAACCCCCGGGCCAGATGGATTTACCTCGGAATTTTATCAGACATACAGAGAAGACATAATACCCATTCTCCTTAAAGTTTTCCAAAAATAGAAGAGGAGGGAATACTCCTAAACTCATTCTATGAAGCCAACATCACCCTAATACCAAAACCAGGCAAAGACCCCACTACAAAAGAAAATTACAGAGCAATATTCCTGATGAATGTAGAAGCAAAAATACTCAACAAAATATCAGCAAACTGAATTCAAAAATACATCAAGAGGATCATACACCATGACCAAGTGGTATTCATCTCAGGGATGCAAGGATGGTACAACATTTGAAAATCCATCAACATCATCCACCACATCAAGAAAAAGGACAAAAACCACATGATCATCTCCATAGATGCTGAAAAAGCATTAGACAAAATTCAACATCCGTTCATGATAAAAACTCTCAACAAAATGGGTATAGAGGGCAAGTACCTCAACATAATAAAGGCCATATATGATAAACACACAGCAACATCATATGGAACAGCAAGAAGCTGAAAACTTTTCTTCTAAGATCAGGAACAAGACAGGGATGCCCACTCCCCCCACTGTTATTCAACATAGTACTGGAGGTCCTAGCCATGGCAATTAGACAAAACAAAGAAATATAATGAATCCAGATGGGTAAAGAAGTCGTCAAACTGTCACAATTTGCAGATGACATGATATTGTACATAAAAAACCCTAAAGACTCCACCACAAAACTACTAGAACTAATATCGGAATTCAGCAAAGTTGCAGGATACAAAATTAATACACAGAAATCTGTGGCTTTCCGATACACTAGCAATGAACTAATAGAAAGAGAAATCAGGAAAACAATTCCATTCACAATTGCATCAAAAAGAATAAAATACCTAGGAATAAACCTAACCAAGGAAGTGAAAGACCTATACCCTGAAAACTACAGGACATTCTTAAGAGAAATTAAAGAAGACACTAACAAATGGAAACTTATCCCATGCTCTTGGCTAGGAAGAATTAATATAGTAAAAATGGCCATCCTGCCCAAAGCAATATACAGATTCAATGCAATCCCTATCAAATTACTAACAGCATTCTTCAACAAACTGGAACCAATAGTTTTAAAATTCATATGGAACCAGGAAAGACCCCGAATAGTCAAAGCAATCCTGAGAAGGAAGAATAAAGTGGGGGGGGGATCTTGCTCCCCAACTTCAAGCTCTACTACAAAGCCACAGTGATCAAGACAACTTGGTACTGGCACAAGAACAGACCCACAGACCAGTGGAACAGAATAGAGACTCCAGACATTAACCCAAACATATATGGACAATTAATATATGATAAAGGAGTCATGGATAAAGGATAAAGGACAATGGGGAATTGACAGCCTCTTCAACAGTTGGTGCTGGCAAAACTGGACAGCTACATGTAAGAGAATGAAACTGGATCACTGTCTAACCCCATACACAAAAGTAAATTCAAAATGGATCAAAGACCTGAATGTAAGTCATGAAACTGAAGAACTCTTAGAAAAAAACACAGGCAAAAATCTCTTAGACATAAACATGAGTGACCTCTTCTTGAATATATCTCCCCGGGCATGGGAAAAAAGCAAAAATGAACAAGTGGGACTATATCAAGCTGAAAAGCTTCTGTACAGCAAAGGACACCATCAACAGAACAAAAAGGCATCCTACAGTATGGGAGAATATATTCATAAATGACAGATCCAATAAAGGGTTGACATCCAAAATATATAAAGAGCTCACACACCTCAATAAACAAAAAGCAAATAATCCAATTTACAAATGGGCAGAGGAGCTGAACAGGCAGTTCTCCAAAGAAGAAATTCAGATGGCCAACAGACACATGAAAAAATGCTCAACATCGCTGGTCATCAGTGAAATGCAAATTAAAACCACAATGAGATATCACCTCACACCAGTAAGGATTGCCGCCATCCAAAAGACAAACAACAACAAATGTTGGCGAGGTTGTGGAGAAAGGGGAACCCTCCTACACTGCTGGTGGGAATGTAAATCAGTTCAACCATTGTGGAAAGTAATATGGAGGTTCCTCAAAGAGCTCAAAATAGAAATAATATTTGACCCAGGAATTCCACTTCTAGGAATTTACCCTAAGAATACAGCAGCCCAGTCTGAAAAAGACAGATGCACCCCTATGTTTATCGCAGCACTATTTGCAATAGCCAAGAAATGGAAGCAACCTAAGTGTCCATCAGTAGATGAATGGATAAAGAAGATGTGGTACATACACACAATGGAATATTATTCAGCCATAAGAAGAAAACAAATCCTACCATTTGCAACAACATGGATGGAGCTAGAGGGTATTATGCTCAGTGAAATAAGCCAAGCAGAGAAAGACAAGTACCAAATGATTTCACTCATCTGTGGAGTATAAGAACAAAGAAAAACTGAAGAAACGAAACAGCAGCAGAATCACAGAACCCAAGAATGGACTAACAGTTACCAAAGGGAAAGGGACTGGCGAGGATGGGTGGGAAGGGAGGGATAATGGCGGGGAAGAAGAAAGGGGGCATTACAATTAGCATGTATAATGTGGGGGGGGCACGGGGAGGGCTGTGCAACACAGAGAAGACAAATAGTGATTCTACTGCATCTTACTACGCTGATGGACAGTGACTGTAATGGGGTTTGTGTGGGGGACTTGGTGAAGGGGGTAGCCTAGCAAACATAATGTTCTTTATGTAATTGTAGATTAATGATACAAAAAAAAAAAAAACCAACTTGGTAATATATAAAGAGAGCCTTAAAAATATGCATTAGAAAAACAAAAAAAATCTTCCAGGGTATTTATAAACTAGATGTTGTAGACATCAAGTAAGAAAGATGCAGAGATACGGCATGTCAGAAATGTTCTTATGGCCAATGTTAAACAATGCCAAAAGTGTATTTTTACTTTATTTATGGCAATAATAATGTCTTCAGCTTGCTCAATTAATGTGATGTTCTTATAGCTCTTATCTTATAAATGTTTCTTATGTTTCAATTCCTTGTTATTTCATTCTGCTTTACATTTTAGTAATTGCTTTATATGCTTGCTTCCCACTTTGGTATAAAATTCATGTGACATGACAGCCATGTCTAATTCATACTGGAAACATTTTGTGTGTAAAGGAATGTGTTTCCTCATAGGCTATGGGGATGAGGGGAGCCAAAGACTGCCCTTGATGTTGAATAGTAGTATTAAGAGTAACAATTAGTTTTTAATCTATGCTCTATTTACCTGACTAACTCGTTTGGAAGGTCTTCCTCTTCTTCTGTTAGTAGGATTGAAGATAAATGTGGGTGGATCATCAGGGAAGAAATAAGAAAAATCTTGTTCTGCTATTTTATATGTTGAAAGAGAGGATGCCTTCATAAAAAAGACAAAGGGCATAATAGTAACACAATAGTAAACCATATACAGATGTGCTCTAACATGTCATGATTGCTGCTAAAGACCAGGTCAAAAACATTAGGATTTCATGTGTTCCTATGTAGCAATACACATTCTAGTTGGTTTACTTGATCCTTTTAAAAACTATATAATTAATCAGTTCATCAGAAAGAAAAAACTGGAAATTCAAAGGATTACTTCGCCATAAAATACTCACGGCTGTTTTAGTTTCTTGAATTCTAAAACTATTTCAAAATTATATTTATACAACACTTTTTGTCTGCTTTGTTTCTGATTTTATATGAGATTTTCTATGTAAATAAATAATCCATATATTTAACATTAAAAAACCACTGTAATTACCATAAAATTTTTAAAAATTTCCTAACAGCTGAACATTTAGATTTTGCTCCCCAGTGTGGGGTGATAAACACTTTATGTACCAGATTCTAAAGCTGGTCTGGATACAAGCAGAAATACTGACAAATTCCTATGAAGTTTTAACTCAGAATTTAAGTTCAAAGAAGTGAACCTCATTTTTACCAGAAGTGGTGTGGTTCCAGGGTAAGTGCTAAATCCAAAAGAATTGCTCTTTTTACTTTGTATTCAGAACTTTTTCACCTTTTATCCATGCCTAATTCTGTACTGTTTTTTTGTTAGCAATTCTGAAGATTATTTTTGATCTAATAGCCATGATCATCATTTCTTTCTCTTGAAGAAAATATGTACCATTTTAGAAATATCTTTCAGGAAATGTATAAGAAAATAATGATACAAAATCCAAAATTATTAATAAAACAGGAATACTTCTGGGAATTCAATTTTCTGTATAATATTTGTTGTTGTTAGAACATAGTTGTTAACACCTAAAATTCAATCAATTCTGGTCATCATAATAAATCAAGAATCTACTGAAATTTTTACATTAAATTCCAGTAAGACGGTCATCTGTTATCCCATATAAAAAACTCTGAATATACACAGAATTAATTGTCCTTTAAGTATGAACATAAAGCATATGGGTGGTTTCTTCTGAAACATCATGCTCAAAAAGAAGTCAAAACAGGCTTTAACACATTAATTGCCAAGATTCCTTATTCACATACACATAACATGCAATAAATACAAATACTCACATCTTTGTGTTCTTGTAGGTACTCCTAACAGCCTATATGCACCATATGGGTATCAAACTGCTGTTTGGGGTGTATGTGTGCATGCATGCTCTTAGTGTGCAAATAACCAGAATAGACACTAACAGTCTTTCATTACACTCTCAGGGAAAAATGGTTACTGTCACCTTTATTTTCATTTATTTATTAAGTAAATTCAAACTTCTTTTTTATTGATTTTTTTCCCCCCTGGTGAATAACTGCTGATGTCACTCACCATTTTTCCCAATTAGCATATTTTTGTTCATTGATGTGTTCACTGATATTTAAGACATTTTTGTAAATTTTGGGGGCTGGCTAACTGGTTATTTATGATACACATATTACAACTATTCATATATTCACTGACTACCTACCAAAAGGCAGCACTGCTCCAGCCACTTATCACAAGTATCTAAATCATTAACTTTTATAAGCACCATTTTACATGGCTACCTGATAATCAGTGCTACAGACAGCAAATAATTTAAGCAATCTCTTTTTCTTCAGAGGAGTACATAAATATGCTTACATTTGAAACACTTATATTTCTTCCAGATGATTTTATCTTACGTTTTTAAGTTTTTATATTTCATACACTGAACTTTTATGTCTATTTTTCTACTGTGGTTCTTAAGGTTTTCTAATTGATTTGAGCTCCTCATTTATTCACTGAAAGTGTTTTTCCTTTAGCACTTGCCTTTGGAGTCTATTCATGACATTTTCAAACCTACATATGTTTATATTGTTAAATCAGTCTCATCCTTGGTATTTTTCTATTGCTACTCTTAAGTATTTGAGCATGCATAACATTAAGATTTGTTTAATTAATTTTCTTTGTGTGTTAGATCTAACTTATTTTTCCAAATAGTTGACCATTTGTCCCAGTTTTATTTATTAAGTAACTTTTCTTGGTCTCTAGAGATTTGAAATGCTACTTTTCACATAGAGTAAACTCATATATTCTTTTTTATTTCATTCATTTTTTGATTTACCATTTACATATAATGAAATGAACAAATCTTAAGCATATAGTAGCTGACTTTTGACACCTATACACATCTTTCTAACCCATTCTATTGCTTTTTTACTTAGTGTTTCTCTTCCAATACAAGCTAAATATTTATTTTTAAAAATTAGCTTTAATTTTATCATTTAACTCTTTACTTAGTATAGAATGTGAGTTTTCTAGATTGTTTCCCTCTTAATGGTTATGAATAAAATATAATCTGCCTACTGAGTACTGGTCTCTGATGTTCTCTTTATTATAAATATTGTTCTCCTATCTAGTAGGATCTATTTTAGCCATTGTTCTTTGAATCATTTTTGTGAGTCAGAAACAAACTATTAGAACTATAGTTGTTCCATCCCTATAATTTTTCTTTTTCCAAGTTTTCTATCTATTCTCACCTGTCCTGGATTCTTTTCTTTTTTTTTACAAAGAAAACAACGGTAGTACCTGAGATACCTAGTGATTCTAACAATTGCAAAAACAATGTTTAATCCAATGAATATAAAGAAATTAACTAAAAATTGCCTCCAGGTAAAAGAAGAGGTATTTTCAACCAACTTTGGAACATTTCTGCAATGTTATAACTTTTTAACATTACCCATTTCTTTTGTTCTTCCTTCCAACAAATAATTTCACTTTTCTGATTACCTTAATTTTAATGACTCCATCTTGTGGTTCACAGTGTTGCTTCAGAAAAAGCTTTAGTTTATCACGAGAAAATAGGTGTTTTCTCCGGCTACCAGGGGAAAAAGGGAGGAGGAAGAGGTAAGTATTAGTATTGAAGAATTCAATCAGAACTCCATAACCTCTGAAAATCTATAAACTCTATTTCAAGAAATAGGGAAAAAAGGACATTGCATTGTCCAATAGCATTTACATACAAGTTATGAGAAACTTTATACAGAAGCTTTTGTGTAGAATGTTATAAGATTTACTTGAGTAGATCTATTATAAAAATCCACTACAAAAGTAGTGCATCCATATGTTGCTTAGGAATCATTTAAAAATCAAATAAACCTCAAGGAAAATACACTACAGAGAGGAAAGCAAATGTTATAAAATTAGATGATCATCCCTACAAGTATCACCATTAAAATCTTCAAAAAATTTAAAATCAGTAGACTAACAGATATAACACTAAGTAAGTCAACATTCAAATGGACATTGTGAACAAAGTTGAACTGGGTTTTATCAAATTCTAAAGTACTTTGTATTTAAACGTCATATGTAGTCAATAAGTTCACGGAATTAAAATTAAAGAGGACTAGAATTAAGATTCTAAAAATACACTATTTTTGACTCTCTCTTACCCCCAAATTAAAGAACAGCAACCAAATGGTAATAAACACTAGCATAAACAGAACAAAAACAATAAACAACACACAAGTATTTCTGGAAAGTAAATGATTTAATTGAATTCAGTGTATACCTTTCAAGAAAAAGCTAAGTTAAAAGCTTCTAAAAGCAAATAAACAGTACAGAGTTTTTAAGTAGTAGCTCTCCCCAACACATGTATTCTTTTCCTAGATTATTGAAAGGACTATGTGAGAGAAAAGATTCTGGTTCACTGCTTTATCCTAGCAGCTGACAAGGAGAAGGTAATTATCTGTTGACTATTTTAAAATATACTAGGTACTGAAGAACTGTATTGTCCTAACTGATACTTATAGCCACATGTGGGTTTTTTTATAAGTAAGATTAAAAGTTCAGTTCTTCACTATTACTAGCCACATTTCAGGTGACCAATAACCATATGTGGCTATCGGCTACCACACTGGATAGCACACATACAATATTTCCATCATCACAGACAGTTCTACTTGTCAGTGCTAACATGTCTTCCTTATAGTAATATCACCATCTCTTTATTATAGGAACAGTACTATCTTTTGATACTAACAAAGAGCTGCAAGTCATTTAAGTCTTTTATTATCAAGTATAACTTTCTTGCTTTGTAATTCTTTGGCTTCTTAAGAAGGAAATGAGTTACTAAAACCATAACCAAGATCTAGCAGAATTCTATTTAATATATAAGTCAAAAGTAGTTAGAAAAATAAATATTAAGTAGAAAATTATGTCATATAAAGAACGTATCTTGAACTGAAGGCAAAAAACAAAAAGACAAAACTATGAATAAGGAAAACACTGGTAGTTTCAACTTTGCTACTCATTAGCCCATAAACTGAACAAATTCAAAAGCTTGAATATCCATGAGCATTACCTTGGGAATACTATTTTTCACTATATAATAAAATGCAGAATGCTCCAGAGATCTTAATAATAGGCCCCCCAAAAACAAACCAACTAAACAATAGTTATAGTTTTATAACTCCACACACCTCCAAATAGTTTTACAAAGTAATAATAGCTGACTCAGGCTTCACTCAACACTTACATTATTAACACTCTTTCTTGGACTCATGAGTATGTATAGGGCAACAGGAATGAGAAAATAAGTAAAATGATTTTATATCAAATGAAATGCAAGATTGACTCCTAGGTGGCAAGTTGATAGCTGATAATGTCAACTTACTTTCAGATGACGAAGAGCCTAATTTCAACAGGCAACAATAGGGATTTTCCTAAAACACATCTGTGAAACCTAGAGCTAGTTCTGTTAAATATTAACCTATTTCTCTCTTTTGATTAGGCCTCAAACAGGAATTTTTAGATACTCATTTTTTATTACTTAACTTTCTTAAGCAATGATAGAGACTGATCACGTTTGTGCCTAATGAATAAAATATTACAAATGTGATATATTTGTAAGTACCAGCAGATTTCTCAGCTTTCAAAATCGAGTCCTCTCATGAGAAGTACTTCATGAATAGGACCCTTCTTAATTTTTTAGATGTGAAGATTATTTGGGGCTAGTTACAAAGGGCTCATGGAGTTCATTCACTTTATCAGTCTATAAGCATATAAATGTACATTACTTTAAAAAGGAAGCAATCACAGCAGTACCCACTTACTTTACATCAAATCTTCTTAATTTAATACAATTATTCTACTTTAAATCAGCACAGAGAAGATACTGAGTTTTACCTGATTTGTGTTGCTTTAACAATAGCACACTCGTACAATTCTTTTTTAGTGGGTTGCACCTTATACTTGAATAATAAGGGATCAATTGCATCTTTTCTTTTCCTAAAAAGAACAAAGACAAAAATCCATTAATGATTCATTTGGCAACATGAGATTTTAAGTGGAAATCGAATTTCTAAGAAACTGGTTTCTTCTTTATTTTATTTCATTCTATTTTTTATTTTGGTATGATTAATACAAAATCACATGGGCAACATTATGGTTACTAGATTCCTCCCATTATCAAGTCCCCACCACATACCCCATTATAGTCACAGTCAGTCCATTAGCATAGTAAGATGCTATAGAGTCACTACTTGTCTTTTCTGTGCTCTCCTGCCTTCCCCATGCCTCCGAACTACACTATGTGTGCTTATCATAATGCCCCTTATTCCCCTTTTCCCTCCCTTCCCACACATCCTCTCCAGTCCCTTTCCCTTTGGTAACTGTTAGTCCATTCTTGGATTCTGTGAGTCTCCTTGTTTTGTTCCTTCAGTTTATGCTTTGTTCTTATACTCCACAGATGAGCGAAATCATTTGGTACTTGTCTTTCTCTGCCTGGCTTATTTCACTGAGCATAATACCCTCCAGCTCTATCCATGCTGTTGCAAATGGTAGGATTTGTTTTCTACTTATGGTTGAATAATATTCCATTGTGTATATGTACCATATCTTTTTTTTTCTTGGTATCATTAATCTACAATTATATGAGGAACATTATGTTTACTAGACTCCCCCCATTACCAAGTCCCCCCCACAACCCCATTACAGTCACTGTACATCAGCGTCGTAAGATGCTATAGAATCACTATTTGTCTTCTCTGTGTTATACTGCCTTCTCCGTGCCCACCTCTGCTACATTATGTGTGCTAATCCTAATGCCCATTTTCCCCCTTATCCCTCCTTCCCTGCCCAGAATCCCCAGTCCCTATCCCTTTAACAACTATTAGTCCATTCTTGAGTTCTGTGAGTCTGCTGCTATTTTGCTCCTTCAGTTTTTTTCTTTGTTCTTATACTCCACAGATGAGTGAAATCATTTGGTACTTGTCTTTCTCCGACTGGCTTATTTCACTGAGCATAAAACCCTCTTGCTCCATCCATGGTGTTGCAAATGGTAGGATTTGTTTTCTTCTTATGGCTGAATAATATTCCATTGTGTATATGTACCACCTCTTCTTTATCCATTCAACTACTGATGGACACTTAGGTTGCTTCCTTTTCTTGGCTATGTAAATAGTGCTGCAATAAACATAGGGGTGCATATGTCTTTTTGAAACTGGGATCTCACATTCTTAGGGTATATTACTAGGAGTGGAATTCCTGAGTCAAATGGTATTTCTAGTTTAAAGTTTTCTGAGAAACCTCCATAAGGGCTTTCCACAACGGTTGAACTAACTTACATTCCCACCAGCAGTGTAGGAGGGTTTCCCTTTCTCCACATCCTCACCAACATTTGTTGTTGTTTGTCTTTTGGATGTTGGCCAGCCTAACTGGTGTGAGGTGATATCTCATTGTGGTTTTAATTTGTATTTCTCTGATAACCAGCGATGTGGAGCATCTTTTCATATGCCTGTTAGCCATCTGAATTTCTTCTTTGGAGAAGTGTCTGTTCAGTTCCTCTGCCCATTTTTAAATTGGATTATTTGCTTTTTGTTAGTTGAGGTGCATGAGCTCTTTACATATTTTGGATGTCAACCCTTTATTGGATCTGCCATTTATGAATATATTCTCCCATACTGTAGGATGCCTTTTTGTTCTGTTGATGGTGTCCTTTGCTGTACAGAAGCTTTTCAGCTTGATATAGTCCCACTTGTTCATTTTTGCTTTTGTTTCCCTGGTCCGGGGAGACATGTTCATGAAGAAGTCGCTCATGTTTATGTCCAAGAGATTTTTGCCTATGTTTTTTTCTAAGAGTTTTATGGTTTCATGACTTACATTCAGGTCTTTGATCCATTTTGAATTTACTTTTTTGTATGGGGTTAGACAGTGATCCAGTTTCATTCTCTTACATGTAGCTGTCCAGTTTTGCCAACACCAGCTGTTGAATAGGCTATCACTTCCCCATTGTATGTCCATGGCTCCTTTATTGTATATTAATTGACCATGTATGTTTGCGTTAATATCTGGACTCTCTGTTCTGTTCCACTGGTCTGTAGGTCTGTTCTTGTGCAAGTACCAAATTGTCTTGATTACTGTGGCTTTGTAGAAGAGCCTGAAGTTGGAATGCGAGATCCCCCCTGCTTTATTCTTCCTTCTCAGGATTGCTTTGGCTATTTGGGGTCTTTGGTGGTTCCATATGAATTTTAAAACTATTTGTTCCAGTTCGTTGAAGAATGCTGTTGATATTTTGATAGGGATTGCATTAAATCTGTAGTTTGCTTTAGGCAGGATGGCCATTTTGACAAGATTAATTCTTCCTAGCCAGAGCATGGGATGAATTTCCATTTGTTAGTGTCCTCTTTAATTTCTCTTCAGAGTGTCTTGCAGTTTTCAGGGTATAGGTCTTTCACTTCCTTGGTTAGGTTTATTCCTAGGTATTTTATTCTTTTTGATGCTATTGTGAATGGAATTGTTTTACTGATTTCTCTTTCTGTTAGTTCTTCATTAGTGTACAGGAAAGCCACAGATTTCTGTGTATTAATTTTGTATCCTGCAACTTTGCTGAATTCCGATATTAGTTCTAGTAGTTTTGAAGTGGACCCTTTAGGGTTTTTTATGTACAATATCATGTCATCTGCAAATAGTGACAGTTTGACTTCTTCTTTACCAATCTGGATGCCTTGTATTTCTTTGTTTTGTCTGATTGCCATGGCTAGGACCTCCAGTACTATGTTGAATAACAGTGGGGAGAGTGAACATCCCTGTCTTGTTCCCAATCTTAAAGGAAAACCTTTCAGCTTTTCATTGTTTAGCATGATGTTGGCTGTGGGTTTGTCATATATGGCCTTTATTATGTTGAGGTACTTGTCCTCTATACCCATTTTGTTGAGAGTTTTTATCAGGAATGGATGTTGAATTTTGTCAAATGCTTTTTCAGCCTCTATGGAGATGATCGTGTGGTTTTTGTCCTTCTTTTTGTTGATGTGGTGGATGATGTTGATGGATTTTCAAATGTACTATCCTTGCATCCCTGGGATGAATCCCACTTGGTCATGGTGTATGATCCTCTTGATGTATTTTTGAATTCAGTTTGCTAATATTTTGTTGCGTATTTTTGCATCTATGTTCATCAGGGATATTGGTCTGTAGTTTTCTTCTTTGGTGGGGTCTTTGCCTGGTTTTGGTATTAGAGTGATGTTGGCTTCATAGAATGAGTTTGGGAGTATTCCCTCCTCTTCTATTTTTTGGAAAACTTTAAGGAGAATGGGTGTTATGTCTTCTCTGTATGTCTGATAAAATTCTGAGGTGAATCCATCTGGCCCGGGGGTTTTGTTCTTGGGTACTGATTCAATTTCGTTGCTGTTTAGATTTTCTGTTTCTTTCTGGGTCAGTCTTGGAAGGTTGTATTTTTCTAGGAAGTTGTCCATTTCTCCTAGGTTTTCCAGCTTGTTCGCATATAGGTTTTCATAGTATTCTCTAATACTTCTTTGTATTTCTGTGGGGTCCGTCGTGATTTTTCCTTTCTCATTTCTGATTCTGTTGATGTGTGTTGACTCTCTTTTTCTCTTAATAAGTCTGGCTAGAGGCTTATCTATTTTGTTTATTTTCTCGAAGAACCAGCTCTTGGTTTCATTGATTTTTGCTACTGTTTTATTCTTCTCAACTTTATTTATTTCTTCTCTGATCTTTATTATGTCCCTCCTTCTGCTGACCTTAGGCCTCATTTGTTCTTCTTTTTCCAATTTCAATAATTGTGACATTAGACTATTCATTTGGGATTGTTCTTCCTTCTTTAACTATGCGTGGATTGCTATATACTTTCCTCTTAAGACTGCTTTTGCTGTGTCCCACAGAAGTTGGGGCTTTGTGTTGTTGTTGTCATATGTTTCCATATATTGCTGGATCTCCATTTTAATTTGGTCGTTGATCCATTGATTATTTAGAAGCATGTTGTTAAGCCTCATGTGTTTGTGAGACTTTTTGCTTTCTTTGTACAATTTATTTCTAGTTTTATACCTTTGTGGTCTGAAAAGTTGGTTGGTAGGATTTCAATCTTTTGGAATTTTCTGAGGCTCTTTTTGTTGCCTACTATGTGGTCTATTCTGGAGAATGTTGCATGTGCACTTGAGAAGAATGTGTATCCTGTTGCTTTTGGATGTAGAGTTCTATAGATGTCTATTAGGTCCATCTGTTCTCATGTGTTGTTCAGTGCCTCTGTGTCCTTACTTATTTTCTGTCTGGTGGATCTGTCCTTTGGAGTGAGTGGTGTGTTAAAGTCTCCCAAAATGAATGCATTGCATTCTATTTCCTCCTTTAATTCTGTTAGTATTTGTTTCACATATATTGGTGCTCCTATATTGGGTGCATATATGTTTATAATGGTTATATCCTCTTGTGGGACTGAGTCCTTTATCATTATGTAATGTCCTTCTTTATCTTGTTACTTTCTTTATTTTGAAGTCTATTTTGTCTGATACTAGTATTGCAACACCTGCTTTTTTCTCTCTGTTGTTTGCATGAAGTATCTTTCTCCATCCCTTGACTTTTAATCTGTGCATGTCTTTGGGTTTGAGGTGAGTCTCTTGTAAGCAGCATATAGATGGGTCTTGCTTTTTTTATCCATTCTATTACTCTGTATCTTTTGATTGGTGCATTCAGTCATTTACATTTAGGGTGATTATTGAAAGATAAGTACTTACTGCCATTGCAGGATTTAGATTTTAGTGGTTACGAAAGCTTCAAGGTTAGCTTGTTTACTTCCTTACTGTCTGACTTAACTGGCTTATTGAGCTGTTATAAACACAGTCTGATGATTATTTCTTTCCCTTCTTTTTCCTCCTCCTCCATTCTTCATATGTTGGGTGTTTTGTTCTGTGCTCTTTTTAGGAGTGCTCACATCTAGAGCAGTCCCTCTAAGATACCCCTTAGAGGTGGTTTGTGGGAGGCAAATTCTCTCAACTTTTGCCTGTCTGGGAATTGTTTGATCCCTCCTTCATATTTAAATGATAATCGTGCTGGATACAGTAACCTTGGTTCAAGGCCATTCTGTTTCATTGCATTAAATATATCATGCCATTCTCTTCTGGCCTATAAGGTTTCTGTTGAGAAGTCTGATGAAAGCCTGACAGGTTTTCCTTTGTAGGTGACCTTTTTTCTCTCTCTGGCTGCCTTTAATACTCTGTCCTTGTCCTTGATCTTTGCCATTTTAATGATTATGTGTCTTGGTGTTGTCCTCTTTGGGTCCCTTCCGTTGGGAGTTCTGTGTGCCTCTGTAGTCTGAGCAACTATTTCCGCCCCCAGTTTGGGGAAGTTCTCAGCAATTATTTCTTCAAAGACACTTTCTGTCACTTTTTTTCTCTCTTCTTCCTCTGGTACCCCTATAATGTGGATATTGTTCCTTTTGGATTGGTCACACAGTTCTCTCAATATTATTTCATTCCTGGAGATCCTTTTATCTCTCTCTGCATCAGCTTCTATGCATTCCTGTTCTCTGGTTTCTATTCCATCAATGGCTTCTTGCATCATATCCATTCTGCTTATAAATCCTTCCAGAGTTTGTTTCACTTCTGTAATCTCCCTCCAGACTTCATCCCTTAGCTCTTGCATATTTCTCTGCAGCTCTGTGATAGCGGTGGCTGTAGGCAGGTTGCAGGTGTGTTAGCTGGGAGAAGAAAGTCCTTGCCTGCCTGCTGGATGCCTTGCCGTTCTCTGCTGCCTGTGATGGTTACCCGCACTCCTGGAGCAGCCACCGGGTTAGTCCCCTAAGCTGCTGTGGGCGGGGTCTTCGTCAGAGCAGCGCGGAGCCCTGCAGGGGAGTGGCAGGCACGCCAGATGCGCTCCTCTGTGCTAGTGGCGCCCCTGCTGGGCAGCTCTGTGCCAGCAGTGGCCTTTGGGTCTGGCCCAGGCGGCTGTGCCTTGGGCTGGGATTCCAGTTGGCTGCTGGGAGCGTGCCTGCTCCCTCTGGCTCCACTGCAGGTGCGTGTGGGCCTCTACCGGGCTCCTCTGGCTCCACTGCTGCCAGTGCATGTGAGCCGCAGTGACCAGGCTGTTTGGTTGCGCCGCTGCGGGCTCACACAAGCCTCTCCCGGTCTCTTCTGCTGTCGTTGGCACATGGATCTGCTCCCGGTCCCTTCCAGCACCACCATCCCCGGCACGTGCTGCTACTCTGCCGCTACTGGGCCGGTGTGTCGGGGTCCGTTTCAGTTGGAGGAATGACTGGCAGGCTGCTTAGTGCCATGAGGGGCTTCAGAGCTGCACTGCCTCCCCAGGGTTTAGGGCGCCTAAGTTTCCCCGGGATTCCCAGCTGCTGGCTAATTGTGACAGGACAACTTGGTCCAGCTATGGGGTCCCTGTCTCTTTAAGACTTGCAGAAAGCACTTGCTTTTCTTTTGTCTCAGGGGTGCCAGTTGTGGGGAACTGCCCACAGGTTTTGCTTTTCTGTTTCTCTAATATCCAGTACCCCATTCACCTTGTGTCTGGGATCTGGGTGCGGATTTCTAGAGCTGGAGGTTTAGCAGTCCTGGGCTTTCACTCCCTCCCCGTTACAACTCCTTTCTTCCCGCCGGGTTTTGGGGTCGGGGAGCGTTTGGGTGCCGCCTGGCTGCAGCTTATATCTTACCCCCTTCATGTGATGTTGAGTTCTCACAGATGTAGATGTATCCTGGCTGTTGTACTGCATCCACTGGTGTCTCTTTTAGGAATAGTTGTATTTATTGTATTTTCATAAATATATGTTTTTGGGGAGGAGATTTCCTCTGAACTACTCAAGCCGCCATCTTCCCGTGATCCCCCATGAAGATTGAATGAGATATATTATCAGTGAACAAGTAGCGAACTTTGACTCCTGAGAGCAGGGCCGAGGTGGGTAGACACCAGTCCTGGCAGAAGGGCTTCTTTGTGGGCAGGCAGAGTGAAGAGTACTATACTGCCTTTTTAGTAATTATGTGATGCTGGGCAAATTTTCTAAGTTTGAACTTCCATTTCTCCTCAATGATATAAGAATATGACCATCTATACCCTTATAGAATGGTTCTGAGGAATAAATAAGATAATGTATGTGGATGCTGTTATACAGCTTATTTCATGGAAAATGACCATTAAATAATTGTCCCATTCCCTCTCCTTCAATCCACCTACCAAAACATGAGTAAATCCAGATTATATTTTGTAGTCAAGGAGCAACTTAGAAGTAAATTTCTTACTCACTTAAATAAGGGAAATAATAGAGATAACTCAGCAGAGTAAAGGTCCAAAATGGACTGTTCATTACCCATCCAGTTATCTCATACTATAAGTAGCAACCTATAAACAACTAGGCATTTTATGATGTTAATGTATAAAGAAGGCTCAGATTCTTTGAGAATCACGAACAGGTTAAAAATATCTGTGAATTGACCAGCTTACTCTTCCTATATTAAGGGTTTATCCCAAGTATCTATATATTCAAGGAATAAGGCACAGCCTTCATCAGGCAGGAAACTATGACTGAGTGCTTTTATGGCCAAATTTAACTCTACTTTGTGATAAGCTTGTTTTAAGTGGCAAAAGTGGGATTCACTAATGGAAATCTTGCTCTAAATGCTACATGTAAGAGGCAAAATGTTTACTATTACTAGTTGGTATTCTAATTTATCTGCTCTGTACTTGAGGTAACAAATTAGCTACAGAATATGCAGATAGCCCGTATTCAAATGTAAAAGGAAGGGAAAGGACATCAATGTGCTGAATAATACAGTGCCAAACCTAAGAATCTAGACATTCCTCATCTCAAAAGCTCTTCACAGCACCTAGAAGAATTAGAAGTCTATCAAAAGTTACTAAAAAATACCCTTAAATGAGGCTTCTCTCTCACTTACCAACTTTACATTTCCCTGTGTGGCCCCGGAAGATGACTGGTTAGCCAGAGACGGGTAAGATTCCTCAAGGGAGGAACAACCTAAGACAGGCACAGTCGCAGGGGGGTCATCAGGTGAGAAATTGGGGATCAACAGAGGTGAGGCTTAGAACCTCACCCCCCGTTCTGAGAGAAATCTTCTGCATCCGTGGATGTTTTATTGCCCTTGTCTAGCTTGGATTAACACATAGGCTACAGGCACACACTTGATCATCTACATTTGCTCTCTTACAACACTAAACTATGTTTTCTACCTTTATCTTGTATCTACCTACCACTTCAGCATTTTATTAAAAATAATAATAATAAAGAGAGAAATGTGGTATCCACATATAAATCAAGTATAAAATTCAAATGAGTATTCATATTTGAACTGACTGTTCATAGTTCATAATGGATGAGCAAAACCGAAGGTTTCTGTGATGGCTGCCCTTGTACTGTTCACCATGTAAGAACTTATTCACTATGTAAGAATTTGTTCTCCATGTAAGAACTTGTTTGTTATGCCTCAGAAGATTGGAGGCTGACGAAAATTAGGCTTGGGGTGGATTAATGATTGTGCATTGAGCATTGACTCCCCTATACAGAATTTTATTGTTGTTAACAACCATTTGATAAATAAATATGAGAGATTCCCTCACAAAAAAAAAAAAAAAAAGTATACACTTCCAATGGTAAAATAATAAGTAACCGGGATGTAATGAATATAGTCAAGATATTGTAACAGCTTGGTATGGTGATAGCTGGTACCCAGAATTGTCATGTATATAAATGTTGAATCACTATGTTGTACACCTGAAACTAATGTAATGTAATACCGTGTGTCAACTACCCTTCAATAAAAAAATAATTATCTACAAAAAAAAAAAAAAAAAAAAGAGACCAGAAAAAAAAAAAAATACCCTTAAATGATGAATCATTTTAAAACCAAAAAATTTAGAGAAATGTTTACTATATTTAAATTAACTTTAAAAATATCTTCGATATACAAAATCAGTATCTAACCTTTTAAGACTCGTCTGATATATAACTAACTCCATTAAAGGGCTACAATCGTTGACACAGCCCAAACATAATACATGAACAACTGTCAGAATTGCTGAAAAGACATGCATTAACTACCACAATACATACTAATTTTGTACCCCAAACTGTATATTCAGTGCGTGACATAGACAAGTGACCTATTAGTTTCTTTTTCTGCTTAACAGTAGCAACTCAAGAAAAAAATGAGATGTATCAAAAGACTTAATATATATAGGACCATGTTATGCTTCACTTGCTCACCTAAAAATCATTTTTTTCCTGTCAGGTAATGTACTAGATAGATGACCTTTTGCAAAGCCAATTAACCTTTCTAAGGCTCAGGTTCTTCTTTTTAAGTAATGATAACAATACTCTTCCAGGACTGACAAATAAGCACATAAGTACTTAGCACAGTGCCTGGACACAGTAAATGCTAGTTATAGATAACAATAGTTCAAGTCAGACAAAATGAGTTACTTGAATTACAAGGTGCTGAGGGACAAAACTTGATAGTTACTGGTATTTCAGGAGCAAAGGAGTTAAAGGAAGTAGTTAACAGTGGCAGTAGTGGAAGTAGTTAATCAGTTTTTTTATTTGAATATTCTAGTACTCATCACTGAAAATAGGGAAGAAAAAGAGACATAAGAGACTGGAGAAAGCATTTTTAAGTTTGACGCCTAAAAGAGAGAGAGGGAACAGAATGGAATCGTAAATATTTAGATAGCTGTTATGAAGAAAAAAGGAGGGAGCTGAGCTAAAACGTGTATAAGACTTTTAATCAGTTGAAGACTCAGCTGAAATTTTTTATTTACCTGTAGACAGTGCCAATGTACATTTGTTCATGTGATTTCTCCTGCAGCACTCAGCTGACTCAGGCTGTCAACTGACTGAATTTAAGATTACAGAGATTCTTTACCATATGCACTATAAAGTGAGTAACTGTAAGTGAAGTACAGAATGAATTCTCCCAAGTAAACAAAAAGTGGAATGTGTAAGTGTAACTGAATGAGGTAAGCTTCTATTGTTCTTAAGCAGCTGACTAGAGTTACCTGGGTAAAAGTTTCAATTTTGCAAATACTAATGTGTTGCTGAACCACATTGTTTAGATGGATAATATATCACAGTAGGACTAGAAGCGAAGAAGGGAGGGATTAAAGAAAAAATATTTCAAAGAGATAATAGCCAATCTGATATATATTTTAAAAATTTAAAAATCACTTACCCATTTTGGAAAGAACTATTTTGTGTCTCTGAATCATCACTATCACTGATGATGATAGTTTCTCCATCTATACTGCTGACATGTCCATTAGCAAAACCATTTTGATGTGATGGAGGGAGGACTTCTAAAATCCTACATTGTAACCTGAAGGAAAATGATATATTTAAAAAAATGTAAATTATGTGATATTTTATAATCAAACATTTCAGAACAATCTAATTATTTTTAACACCTGAAAAGCTATTTTGTTTTGTAGAAACTATGGCTGATTAATGTAATTAATTTAATAAAAAAGAAAATCTGTAAAATCCAATTTAAGCAAAGGTTAGTTATAATTTAAAACAATACAAGACTATTTTAAAGGTCAACTTATCAAGATTCTTAGCAATTACATTCTTAGCTGAAGTTATGATTTAGAAAATCAAATACTGGCATAATATGTATTATACAGATTGAGCCTTACAGTTTTTCAAGCCATCCAATATTTTAAATTCTGAAACTCTACTGACCACAAACTTTTTTATTCTTACTGTAACTTTTTTGTGATTTCTGGTCTCTGAAAAGCTTTCCTATTCACTGACTTTGTTACCTTTGTTTTATCTTTTTTACCTTTGCTTACTCTATCTGGATTGTATGGACTGTAATTTCAGACTCATTCATCACAAACCGAAATTCCTACTCACCACAATTCCTCAAATCCCATTTTTACTCTGCCAATTTTCAACTGATAAATAATTAAAATGTGGTATATCCACACTCTGAAATACTGTTATTCTAGCAAAAAATTATTCAGCAAAAAGCAGGAATGAAGTACTGACCTGTGGTATAGTACGAACCTTGAAAACATTATGCTAAGTGAACGAAACCAGATGTAAATGTCCACATAGTATGATTCCATTTATGTGAAATATTCAGAATAGGTAAATCCATAAAGATGGAAAGCAGATGAGTGGTTGCCAGGAACTTGGGGGTGAGGATAGGGGAAAAGAAGAGACAGAAAAGCAATGGGAGGTGGCTGCTAATGGGCACTGGGTTTCTTTTTGGGGTTTTAGACCTAATGTTCTAAAATTAGTTTGTAATGATGGTTGTATAACTCTATGAATATATTAAAAACCACTGAGCTGTACATTTTAAATGGGTGAATTTTGTGGTATGTGAAATATCTCAAGTTGTTAAGACAGAGTCACAAGTAAAAGCAGGGTACAGTAGGGCTTAAAAAGAGAGTGAGAGTGAGCATTGGTAGAATTTTATCTATGGCACCTCCACAACTCTTAGGCAATCCAGGGGGAGGTTTTATCTCATAAGCATATATATTCCTACCAGTGGGGTAAATCCCTTTCTCTGAGAAAAAGTGGTTCAGTATTAGGCAGTTTTCTCACTGTATCATTCATTTTGTCATTCCATACCATAAACGTCTATCTGAAGCCCCATTCTCCCAGGAACTTCATTCTCCCTATATGCTACCTTCTTTCACATGGCTACTAGTAGAGCTGTAATGTTTCTACAAGTCCCTGGCCAGAATTAGTTGATACCAACCTGGGTTCCTTTGGCGGGACCAATACATCTTTTCTAAGATTTTAAGATTTGTAATCTAGAAAGTAAAAATCAGTCCCTCCCCCATCAAGGAATCTGTAAGATATAAAATTCTGTCAGTGACATGTTTCCTGCCATGTGAGCAGGCCATTGTGCAGTGAGAGAAGATAAAGCCTACAAGAGAGAAGGGAGGAGAAATGTAAGATTGTATATCAATGATACTTCAATTAAAAAAAAAAAGAGAGAAGGGAGGAGAGAGATGGCAAGGATACTAGAGGTAATCAGCTCTCTTACTCCTGTTTTTTCCTCAGACTTAGCTGCACTCTGCCCATCTCAGGTTTTCTGTTTAATCTTTCCTTTATTCCAATAAGCTGATAATTTACTCTTTTGCCCATGTTTTTCAAAATGAATTTTATCATTATAGCCAAAATAAACAGAATCATACAATCCAGAGAGACAAACAGCATATTTAGAGGTGATTCATTTTGGGAAGCTGGTGGATTTTTACAAGATAATAGCACTTATTTTCTCTTGTGTACATTTTAGCATACACTTAATATTCTCCTGCAGGAGAACATCTTTGGTATCCTCTATAAATACAATACAAATATTCCTCTACAAACACTAATACTGCTATTAGGCACATAGAAAATCAGGACCATAGATTTCCTGCTAAAAACTCTGCATCATACCTAAACAGAAGAAAGCAGCTGGTTCCACAATATCCCAAGGTTTAAGAATCAACAAAATGTAGACTATGTGGGGGTGAATCCAGCACTCAAACCATTTTCCTTTTACTCATTTCCTCTCACTTAGAGACTCATACAGGTTCAATTAAAAGAGACATATATGGTCCCTTTATAATTTGTTTTTAAAAAAGAATTGAGGATAAAGAAGACTCAAATTATTAAAGGTAGAAGTGAAAATGGGGACACTACTAGTAATTTTACAGAAATAAAAAAGATTGTAAGAAAATATTATGGACTATTGTATGCTGACAAACTGGACAGCCTAGATGACATGGATAAATGATTAAACACACAAACTATCAAAACTGACTCAAAAAGAAATAGAAAATCTAACAGAACTATAATTAGCAATGAGATTGAATCAGTAATCAAAAACCTCCTGACAAAGAAAACTCCAGGACAAGATGCTTTGCTGGTGAATTCCACAAAACATTTAAAAAATAGCAAATTCTATTCAAAATCTTCCAAAATATTGAAGAAGGGAAAACACTTTTCAACTCAATCTATAAGGCCATTATTACCCTGAAACACAACCCAAAGACATGACAGAATATATAAAAAAAACTCTTATAACTCAATGAAAAACAATTTAACTAAAAAATGGGCAAAGGACCTGAAGTTCTCAAGAAAAGACAGAAGTGGAAAAAGTTCATGAAAAGATGGTCAATATCACTAGTCATAAGAGAAATGGAAAATTCAAAACTGCAATGATATACTACTTCATATTCACTAAAATAGTTATTAAAAAATAAAAAATGGAAAATAACAAGTGTTGGTGAGAATATAGAGAAATTGTAACCCTCATATTGTTGGTGGGAATGTAAGATGGTGCATCTACTGTCAAAAACAATATAGCAGTTCCTAAACAAAAATAAATAAATACAATTGTCATATGACTCAACAGTCCCACTTCTAGGTATATACCCAAAGAATTGGAAAAAGACTCAACAGGTACTTGTACACCAATGTTCATAATGGCATTATTCATAATAGCCAAAACATGGCATATAAAATACAATGGAATATTATTTAGCCATAAAAGGGGATGAAATTCTGATATATGCTGCAAAAGGGATAAACCTTGAAAACATGCTCAATGAAATAAGCCAAACACAAAAGACAAATACTGTATCAATCTACTTAGATGAAGTATATAGAATAGGTAAATTCATAGAGAGAGAAAGTAGAATGACCAGGGGCTGGAAGGAGGGAGAAATGGGGAGCTATTAGCTAATGGATACAGAGTTTCTGTTTGAGATGATGAAAAACTTCTGGAAATAGTAGTGATGGTTACACAACACTGTGATGGTACTTAATGCCACTGAATGGTATACTTAAAAAGGATTACAATGGTAAAATTTATATTATGTTTATTTTACCACAACTAAGACAAACAAATGAACAATCTTTTTCTGTTCCATCCAGCTTAAGAAGGCTCAATTACCAACTGGTATAAATTGGTAGCAAATGGAAACAGTGTCAAAAGTCCTGCAGGGTGACTTTCACCACTGGCTGAAAGAAATAAACCAGTGCTTCTAAAGAGGAACAACTACAGGAAATCTATAAAAACTTGTTAGGTTGATGGTAGTCTGATGGTAAAAAGGTTCCATAATTTAGGGATGTGAACAAATACACGCAAGGAATCAAACACACCAACTTTTGAAAGCTGTGGGTATCACATCCAGGGGTCATACTGCTCAGGGTTCCAGATTCTCGATGAACCTATGACAAGGTTGTTCAAGTTAGAAAAAGAAATAGTTTTCATTGGCAGAGCCCAAATGAGTGCCTCTAACTGGTGATGATGATGGTGGTTAAAAGAAAAGTAAATGGGCAGATTAAAGATGGTGGTGTGAGACGTGAGGCAGAAACCTCCTTCCAAGCCACATACAATATGAAAATATAGTTACTACAACTAATCCTGAGAGAGCAACAGGAAAGAAGGCTGCGCCAGACTGCATACACCTGGAGGAAAGAACAGACCTCATGGAACAGGGTACTGTACCAATGCTGTGATCTGGTGGGACCTAAGCCCTTCCCCAACCCCAGCTCACTGGCGGAAGGAAGAGAAATGGAGCAGAGGAGAGGGTGGAAGCCTAGGACTGCTGAACACCCAACCTTGGAAGTCTGCTCTGGGAGCACAAACCTACATTACATGGTGCTCTGGAGATTACTGGGGTTGGAAAGCTAAGACAGGCAGAATACTTGGAGAGACTGAGATTCTAGCCACTTGTAGAACACAGGGATCCACATCTGGCCTCCCTGGGACAAAAGAAAGGCAGGCAGTCTGAGAGACTTCCTAACAGTGAGAAGGCTGGTAAAGGGGCAAAGATTGAACAGAGCTTGCTGCTCAGGAGAAAGGACAGGTGGACAAAATTGTCCCAGCACACTCTGCCCAACAGGTTGGGAACTTTCAGGAGCTTCAGGTGCTCCATCCCCCTAGCAGCCTTTGCAGCTACGAGGATACACAGCCTGCTGCACCAGCTTGCAAACTGGCTATCCCTGGCCTTGCGCCAGGCCAGCCAGAGAGAGAGACCCTGCCTATAGCAGCTACAAGCGCAAAGCATAAAGGCTTGTATCTTCACGTTTGGCCCACTGGCCCTGGCAGTGGAGACAGGCACAGCAGCCGGGAAGCGGGAAACAGCTCTTTCCTCCTGACAGGCACCAGTGCTGCTCCCCTGCAACCCCTGCCATTCCTCCAGGGGCTGAGCAGTTCCCTCCAGAGAGTAGAGCTCTGGGCACTACAGGGCACCACATACAAATATGAAACATCAGAGGAACCTGGTTCAAACTAAAATCCAACAAACACCAGAAAGAGGGCCAAGTGAAAGTGAACTCATCAATCTTCCTGAAAGAGATTTCAAAATAAAAATCATAAGCATGCTTATGGAGGTACAGAAAAATATTCAAGAACCCAGGGAAGAATTCAGGAGTGAGATTCAATCATTAAAGAATATAGTATCTGAAATGAAACACACAATGGAGGAATTTAAAAGCAGTTTAGATGTAGAAGAAGAGACAGTAAATGGAATAGAAATTAGAGAAGAGGAATAAAAAGAAGTAAGGCACAGAGAGAAAAAAGGATCTCTAGGAATGAAAGAATATTGAGAGAAGAGTGTGACCAATCCAAATGGAACAATATTCTCATTATAGGGGTACCAGAAGAAGAGGAGAGAAAAAAAGGGATAGAAAGTGTATTTGAAGGAATAATTGCTGAAAACTTCCCCAATCTGGGGAAGGAGATAGTCTCTCAGGCCATGGAGATCCACAGATCTCCCAACACAAGGGACCCAAGGAAGACAACACCAAGACACATAGTAATTAAAATGGGAAAGATCAAGGATAAGGACAGACTGGTAAAAGCAGCCAGAGGCAGAAATAAGATCACATACAAAGGAAGACCCATCAGGCTATCACAAGACTTCTCAACAGAAACCTTACAGGCCAGAAGGGAGTGGCATGATATATTTTATGCAATGAAGCATAAGGGCCTCGAACCAAGAATACTCTAGTGGCAAGATTATCATTTAAATTTGAAGAAGGGATTAAACAATTTTCAGATAAGCAAAAGCTGAGAGAATTTACCTCCCACAAACCAACTCTACAGTGTATTTTGGAGGGACCACTATATATGGAAGTGTTCCTAAGGCTAAATAGCTGTCACCAGAGGAAATAAAACTGGAGTAAAGAAAATAGATCAATTAACCTCTATGCATATGTAAAATAAAATCAACTACCCCCAAAGTCAGTCAAGGGATGGACAGACAAAGAGTACAGAATATGATATATTAATATATCACAAATGCAGAAGGAAGAAAAAGGAGGGGAAAAAGAAGAACCCTTAGATTGTATTTGTAATAGCATACTAAATGAGTTACGTTAGACTCTTGGATAGTAAGGAAGTTACCCTTGAACCTTTGGTAACCACGAATCTAAAGCCTGCAGTGACAATAAGTACAGACCTATCAATAATCACCTTAAATGTAAATCGTCTGAATGCACCAATCAAAAGACACAAAGTAACAGAATGGATAAAAAAACAATACTCGTCTAAATGCTGCCTACAAGAGACTCACTTCAAACTCAAAGACATACACAGACTTAAAGTGAACGGATGGAAAAAGATATTTCATGCAACTAATAGGGAGAAAAAGCAGAAGTTGCAGAACTTGTATCAGACAAAATAGACTTCAAAACAAAGAAAGTAACAAGAGACAAAGGAGGACATTACATAAAGATAAAGAGGTCAGTCCAACAAGAGGATATAACCATTGTAAATATCTATGCACGCAACACAGGAACACCTACATATGTGAAACAAATACTAACAGAATTAAAGGAGGAAATAGAATGCAATGCATTCATTTTAGGAGATATCAACACTCCATTCACTCCAAAGGACAGATCAACCAGACAGAAAATAAATAAGGAGACAGAGGCGCTGAACAACATTAGAACAGATGGATCTAACAGACATCTACAGAACACTCCACCCAAAGGCAGCAGGATATACAATCTTTTCAAGTGCATGTGGAACATTTTCCACATGTCACATACTAGGCCACAAAAATATCGAAAATAACGAAACTAGGAAAAGAAGAACAAATGAGGCCCAAAGTCAGCAGAAGGAGGGACATAATAAAGATTAGAGCAGAAATAAATAAAAGCAAGAAGAATAAAACAGTAAAAAGAATAAATGAAAGCAGAAGCTGGTTCTTGGAGGAAATAAACAAAATAAACTCCTAGCCAGACTTATCAAGAAAAAAAGAGAGTCTACACACATGAACAGAATCAGAAATGAGAAAGGAAAAATCACTACGGACACCACAGAAATACAAAGAATTATTAGAGAATACTATGAAAAATTATACGCCAACAAACTGGATAACCTAGAAGAAATGGACAACTTTCTAGAAAAACACAACCTCCCAAGGCTGACCCAGAAAAAAACAGAATATCTGAACAGATGAATTAATAGCAATGAAATTGAACTGGTAATCAAAAAACTACCTAAGAACAAAACACCTGGACCAGCGGCTTCACCGCTGAATTTTATCACACATTTAGTGAAGACCTAATACCCATCCTCCTTAAAGTTTTATAAAGAGTAGAAGAGGAAAAATACTTCCAAACTCATTCTATGAGGCCAGCATCACTCTAATACCAAAACCAGGCAAAGACACCACAAAAAAAGAAAATAACAGATCAATATTCCTGATGAACATATATGCAAAAATACCAAGTTTTAGCAAATCGAATTCAAAAATACATAAAAAAGATCATACATCATGACCAAATGGGATTTATTCCAGGGATGCAAGGGTGGTACAATATTCGAAAATCCATCATCATCATACCATGTCAACAAAAAGGACAAAAACCACATGATCATCTCCATAGATGCTGAAAAAGCACTTGACAAAATTTAACATCCATTCATGATAAAACCTCTCAACAAAATGGATATAGAGGGCAAGTACTCAACATAAAAAAGGCCATATATGACAAACTCACAGCCAACATATTTAACAGTGAAAAGCTGAAAGCTTTTCCTTTAAGATTGGGAACAAGACTAGGATGCCCACTCTCCCCACTTTTATTCAACATAGTTCTGGAGGTCCTAGCCATGGCAATCAGACAACATAAAGAAATAAAAGGGGGGGCGGAAGATGGCGGCGTGAGTAGAGCAGCGGAAATCTCCTCCCAAAACAACATATATCTATGAAAATATAACAAAGACAACCCTTCCTAGAATAAAGACCAGAGGACACAGGACAATATCCAGACCACATCCACACCTGAGAGAACCCAGCGCCTCGCGAAGGGGGTAAGATACAAGCCCCGGCCCCGCGGGAGCCGAGCGCCCCTCCCCCCAGCTCCCGGCGGGAGAAGAGCAGGCAGAGCGGGAGGGAGACGGAGCCCAGGGCTGCCGAACACCCAGCCCCAGCCATCCGGGCCAGAGTGCAGGGCCCTCGATACTGGGAAAACAGGGCAGCAAGAACAGTGAGCAGGCACTGGAGGCTGGGCGACAGAGGACATAAGAAAAGCGCGCGACCATTTTTTTTTGCTTTTTTGCTGCTTTGTTTTGGTGAGCGCTTTTTGGAAGTCTTAAAGGGACAGGGACCCCAATATTAGGGAAACAGGGCAGAAAGACCGGTGAGCAGAGGCCTGAGGCTGGCACCGGAGAATAAAGAAAAACGAACGACCACCTTTTTTTTTTTTAATTAAAAAAATTTTTTTTTTTTAAATTAAAAAAATTTTTTTTTCTTGTTTTTTTTTGTGGTCGTTGTTTTGTTTTGGCGGGTGCTTTTTGGAAGTCTTAAAGGGGCAGGGCGGGCCACTTAATCCAGAGGTAGGGAATCCGGGATCTCTGGGCACCCTAACCCCTGGGCTGCAGGGAGCAGGGAGGCCCCTTACGGAGATAAATAGCCTCCCAGCAGCTCCTGCTCCAACGCGACTCCACCACTTGGGAGCAGCTGCCCGAGCCAGGCCACGCCCACAGCAACAGCGGAGATTAACTCCATAGCAGCCGGGCAGGAAGCAGAAGCCCTGTCTGCGCGCAGCTGCGCAGCACAAGCCACTAGAGGCCGCTGTTCTCCCAGGAGAGGAGGGCCACTAACCAACAAGAAAGGAAGTCCTTCCAGCCGTCACTCGTCCCAGTTCTGCAGACTATTCCTATCACCATGAAAAGGCAAAGCTACAGGCAGACAAAGATCACAGAGACAACACCAGAGAAGGAGACAGACCTAACCAGTCTTCCTGACAAAGAATTCAAAATAAGAATCATAAACATGCTGACAGAGATGCAGAGAAATACGCAAGAAAAATGGGATGAAGTCCAGAAAGAGATCACAGATGCCAGAAAGGAGATCGCAGAAATGAAACAAACTCTGGAAGGGTTTATAAGCAGAATGGATAGAATGCAAGAGGCCATTGATGGAATTGAAATCAGAGAACAGGAACGCATGGAAGCTGACATAGAGAGAGACAAAAGGATCTCCAGGAATGAAACAATATTAAGAGAACTGTGTGACCAATCTAAAAGGAGCAATATCCGTATTATAGGGGTCCCAGAAGAAGAAGAGAGAGGCAAAGAGATGAAAGTATCTTAGAAGAAATAATTGCTGAAAACTTCCCCACACTGGGGGAGGAAGTAATCAAACAGACCACGGAAATACACAGAACCCCCAACAGAAAGGATCCAAGAAGGGCAACACCAAGACATATAATAATTAAAATGGCAAAGATCAAGGACAAGGAAAGAGTGTTAAAGGCAGCTAGAGAGAAAAAGGTCACCTATAAAGGGAAACCCATCAGGCTAACGTCAGATTTCTCAACAGAAACCCTACAGGCCAGAAGAGAATGGCATGATATATTTAATACAATGAAACAGAAGGGCCTTGAACCAAGGATACTGTATCCAGCACGACTATCATTCAAATATGATGGTGGGATTAAACAATTCCCAGACAAACAAAAGCTGAGGGAATTTGCTTTCCACAAACCACCTCTACAGAACATCTTACAGGGACTGCTCTAGATGGGAGCACTCCTAGAAAGAGCACAGCACAAAACACCCAACATATGAAGAATCGAGGAGGAGGAACAAGAAGGGAGAGAAGAAAAGAAGCTCCAGACAGTGTATATAACAGCTCAATAAGCGAGCTAAGTTAGGCAGTAAGATACTAAAGAGGCTAACCTTGAACCTTTGGTAACCACGAATTTAAAGCCTGCAATGGCAATAAGTACATATCTTTCAATAGTCACCCTAAATGTTAATGGGTTGAATGCACCAATCAAAAGACACAGAGTAACAGAATGGATAAAAAAGCAAGACCCATCTATATGCTGCTTACAAGAAACTCACCTCAAACCCAAAGACATGTACAGACTAAAAGTCAAGGGATGGAAAAACATATTTCAAGCAAACAACAGTGAGAAGAAAGCAGGGGTTGCAGTACTAATATCAGACAAAATAGACTTCAAAACAAAGAAAGTAACAAGAGATAAAGAAGGACACTACATAATGATAAAGGGCTCAGTCAAACAAGAGGAAATAACCATTCTAAATATATATGCACCCAACACAGGAGGACCAGCATATGTGAAAAAAATACTAACAGAACTAAAGGGGGATATAGACTGCAATGCATTCATTCTAGGAGACTTCAACACACCACTCACCCCAAAGGATAGATCCACTGGGCAGAAAATAAGTAAGGACACCGAAGCACTGAACAACACAGTAGAGCAGATGGACCTAATAGACATCTATAGAACTCTACATCCAAAAGCAGCGGGATATACATTCTTCTCAAGTGCACATGGAACATTCTCCAGAATAGACCACATACTAGGCCACAAAAAGAGCCTCAGAAAATTCCAAAAGATTGAAATCCTACCAACCAACTTTTCAGACCACAAAGGCATAAAACTAGAAATAAACTGTACAAAGAAAGCAAAGAGGCTCACAAACACATGGAGGCTTAACAACACACTCCTAAATAATCAATGGATCAATGACCAAATCAAAATGGAGATCCAGCAATATATGGAAACAAATGACAACAACAACACTAAGCCCCAACTTCTGTGGGACACAGCAAAAGCAGTCTTAAGAGGAAAGTATATAGCAATCCAAGCATATTTAAAAAAGGAAGAGCAATCCCAAATGAATGGTCTAATGTCACAATTATCGAAATTGGAAAAAGAAGAACAGATGAGGCCTAAGGTCAGCAGAAGGAGGGACATAATAAAGATCAGAGAAGAAATAAATAAAATTGAGAAGAATAAAACAATAGCAAAAATCAATGAAACCAAGAGCTGGTTCTTCGAGAAAATAAACAAAATAGATAAGCCTCTAGCCAGACTTATTAAGAAGAAAAGAGAGTCAACACAAATCAACAGTATCAGAAACGAGAAAGGAAAAATCACGACGGACCCCACGGAAATGCAAAGAATTATTGGAGAATACTATGAAAAACCTATATGCTAACAAGCTGGGAAACCTAGGAGAAATGGACAACTTCCTAGAAAAATATAACCTTCCAAGATTGACCCAGGAAGAAACAGAAAATCTAAACAGACCAATTACCAGCAACGAAATTGAAGCGGTAATCAAAAAACTACCAAAGAACAAAACCCCCGGGCCAGATGGATTTACCTCGGAATTTTATCAGACATACAGGAAAGACATAATACCCATTCTCCTTAAAGTTTTCCAAAAAATAGAGGAGGAGGGGATACTCCCAAACTCATTCTATGAAGCTAACATCACCCTAATACCAAAACCAGGCAAAGACCCCACCAAAAAAGAAAACTACAGACCAATATCCCTGATGAACGTAGATGCAAAAATACTCAACAAAATATTAGCAAACCGAATTCAAAAATACATCAAAAGGATCATACACCATGACCAAGTGGGATTCATCCCAGGGATGCAAGGATGGTACAACATTCGAAAGTCCATCAACATCATCCACCACATCAACAAAACGAAAGACAAAAACCACATGATCATCTCCATAGATGCTGAAAAAGCATTTGACAAAGTTCAACATCCATTCATGTTAAAAACTCTCAGCAAAATGGGAATAGAGGGCAAGTACCTCAACATAATAAAGGCCATCTATGATAAACCCACAGCCAACATTATATTGAACAGCGAGAAGCTGAAAGCATTTCCTCTGAGATCGGGAACTAGACAGGGATGCCCACTCTCTCCACTGTTATTTAACATAGTACTGGAGGTCCTAGCCACGGCAATCAGACAAAACAAAGAAATACAAGGAATCCAGATTGGTAAAGAAGAAGTTAAACTGTCACTATTTGCAGATGACATGATACTGTACATAAAAAACCCTAAAGACTCCACCCCAAAACTACTAGAACTGATATCGGAATACAGCAAAGTTGCAGGATACAAAATCAACACACAGAAATCTGTGGCTTTCCTATATACTAACAATGAACCAACAGAAAGAGAAATCAGGAAAACAACTCCATTCACAATTGCATCAAAAAAAATAAAATACCTAGGAATAAACCTAACCAAAGAAGTGAAAGACTTATACTCTGAAAACTACAAGTCACTCTTAAGAGAAATTAAAGGGGACACTAACAGATGGAAACTCATCCCATGCTCGTGGCTAGGAAGAATTAATATCGTTAAAATGGCCATCCTGCCCAAAGCAATATACAGATTTGATGCAATCCCTATGAAACTACCAGCAACATTCTTCAATGAACTGGAACAAATAATTCAAAAATTCATATGGAAACACCAAAGACCCCGAATAGCCAAAGCAATCCTGAGAAAGAAGAATAAAGTAGGGGGGATCTCACTCCCCAACTTCAAGCTCTACTATAAAGCCATAGTAATCAAGACAATTTGGTACTGGCACAAGAGCAGAGCCACAGACCAATGGAACAGACTAGAGAATCCAGACATTAACCCAGACATATATGGTCAATTAATATTTGATAAAGGAGCCATGGACATACAATGGCGAAATGACAGTCTCTTCAACAGGTGGTGCTGGCAAAACTGGACAGCTACATGTAGGAGAATGAAACTGGACCATCGTCTAACCCCATATACAAAAGTAAACTCAAAATGGATCAAAGACCTGAATGTGAGCCATGAAACCATTAAACTCTTGGAAGAAAACATAGGCGAAAACCTCTTAGACATAAACATGAGTGACCTCTTCTTGAACATATCTCCCCGGGCAAGGAAAACAACAGCAAAAATGAGTAAGTGGGACTATATTAAGCTGAAAAGCTTCTGTACAGCAAAAGACACCATCAATAGAACAAGAAGGATCCCTACAGTATGGGCGAATATATTTGAAAATGACACATCCGATAAAGGCTTGACGTCCAGAGTATATAAGGAGCTCACACGCCTCAACAAACAAAAAACAAATAACCCAATTTAAAAATGGGCAGAGGAACTGAACAGACAGTTCTCCAAAAAAGAAATACAGATGGCCAACAGACACATGAAAAGATGCTCCACATCGCTAATTATCAGAGAAATGCAAATTAAAACTACAATGAGGTATCACCTCACACCAGTAAGGATGGCTGCCATCCAAAAGACAGACAACAACAAATGTTGGCGAGGCTGTGGAGAAAGGGGAACCCTCCTACACTGCTGGTGGGAATGTAAACTAGTTCAACCATTGTGGAAAGCAGTATGGAGGTACATCAAAATGCTCAAAACAGACTTACCATTTGACCCAGGAATTCCACTCCTAGGAATTTACCCTAAGAATGCAGCAATCAAGTTTGAGAAAGACAGATGCACCCCTATGTTTATTGCAGCACTATTTACAATAGCCAAGAATTGGAAGCAACCTAAATGTCCATCAATAGATGAATGGATAAAGAAGATGTGGTACATATACACAATGGAATACTACTCAGCTATAAGAAAAGGGCAAATCCAATCATTTGCAGCAACATGGATGGAGCTGGAGGGTATTATGCTCAGTGAAACAAGCCAAGTGGAGAAAGAGAAATACCAAATGATTTCACTTATCTGTGGAATATAAGAACAAAGGAAAAACTGAAGGAACAAAACAGCAGCAGAATCACAGAACTCAAGAATGGACTAACAGGTACCAAAGGGAAAGGGACTGGGGAGGATGGGTGGGTAGGGAGGGATAAGGGGGGGAGAAGTAGGGGGGTATTAAGATTAACATGCATGGGGGGGTAGGAGAAAAGGGAGGGCTGTACAACACAGAGAAGGCAAGTAGTGATTCTACAACATTTTGCTATGCTGATGGACAGTGACTGTAAAGGGGTTTATAGGGGAGACCTGGTATAGGGGAGAGCCTAGTAAACATAATATTCGTCATGTAAGTGTAGAGTAGTGATAGCAAAAAAAAAAAAAAAAAAAAAAAAAAAGGGCAGTTCCTGTGTGGTAACCTCCAACGAGTTCTACACAAGGGTATAAAGGGCATATAAAAGTGTAGGCAAAGGGTCTGTTTGTGTTTATACAGAGGATCAAAGCCTAATTGGGCTACCCTGAAAATGAACTAAGATACGATATGAAAAAGAACTTCCAACATCTGCACCCTCTGGAAGACTCATGCCAGAAGATGATCATCAAAAAACCCCAACAAAGATCCACGCACTGCTACAGCTGTAGATGCACTCATCCCACCAGTTCCTGGACCTGCCATGGGAATGAGGAAGGAGATATCTAAGCTGGCCTGTGCATACAGTAAAACAACAAAATTGGACTGGATCTATACTGTTGGAACTCAACCAAGAATTTGGAGAAGTGCAAATTGTAGCGCTCCAAAGTCTTACAACTACAAACTATTTATTGTTAAAAGAACATATGGCATGTGAACAGTCCCCAGGAATGGGTTGTTTTAATTTGTCTGATTTCTCTCAGACTGTTCAAGTTCATTTGGACAATATCCACCATATCATAGATAAGTTTTCACAAATGCCTAAGGTGCCTAACTGGTTTTCTTGGTTTCACTGCAGATGGCTGGTAATTACAGATATGCTTTGGTTATGTAACTATACTCCTATTATGTTAATGTGTGTGTGCAATTTAAGTAGTAGCTTAAAACCTATACATGCTGAAGTTACTCTACAAGAAGATATATCAAAGAAATAATCAATCTTCCCATGTTTTCTTGCGCCTGCTACTTCTATAGCTTTTCTTCTTCCTTCCTAATTACAACCCTTGAATAGAATTCGTGCCTCATATCAAATTTACCGAGTATCATAATTCTTCCAAGTGGTAAAGATACCTCAAGACAAATGCTGGGCATAGAAGCCACAGGGCATAAATATGCAAAGAAGTAAAAAGCTAACTTTTTCAAACAATAAGGCTTCTCTCTCACTTACCAACTTCACATTTCCCTGTATGGCCCCGGAAGATGACTGGTTAGCCAGAGACGGGTAAGATTCCTCAAGGGAGGAACAACCTAAGACAGGCACAGTCGCAGGGGGGCCATCAGGTGAGAAATTGGGGATCAACAGAGGTGAGGCTTAGAACCTCACCCCCCCGTTCTTAGAGAAATCTTCTGCATACATGGATGTTTATTGCCCTGGTCTAGCTTGGATTAACACATAGTCTACAGGCACACACCTGATCATCTACATGTGCTCTCTTACAACACTAAACTATGTTTTCTACCTTTATCTTGTATCTACCTACCACTTCAGCATTTTATTAAAAATAATAATAATAAAGAGAGAAATGTGGTATCCACATATAAATCAAGTATAAAAACCAAATGAGTATTCATATTTGAACTGTTTATAGTTCATAATGCATGAGCAAAACCGAAAGTTTCTGTGATGACTGCCCTTGTACTGTTCACTATGTAACTTATTCATTATGTAAGAATTTGTTCTACATGTAAAAACTTGTTTGTTATGCCTCAGAAGATTGGAGACTGACAAAAATTAGGCTTGGGGTGGAATAATGATTGTGCATTGAGCATTGACTCCCCTATACAGAATTTTATTGTCGTTAACAACCATTTGATCAATAAATATGAGAGATGCCCTCACAAAAAAAAAAAAAAAAAAAAGGTCAGACTTCCAATGGTAAAATAAATTAGTAACCGGGATGTAATGTATAGCATAAGGAATATAGTCAAGATATTGTAACAGCCTGGTAGGGTGATAGCTGGAACCTAGAATTATGTATATAAATGTTCTACCACTGTGTTGTACACTTGAAACTCATGTAATGTAATACTGTGTGTCAACTACCCCTCAATAAAAAATAATTATTAAAAAAAAAAAAAAAAAAAAAAAAAGAAATAAAAGGCATCCAGACTGGCAAGGAAGAAGTTAAAACTGTCCCTGTTCGCAGATGACATGAAATTGTACATAAAAACCCTAAAGAATCTACTCCAAAAGTACTAGAACTAATATCTGAATTCAGCGAAGTTGCAGGATACAAAATTAATTCACAGAAATCTGTTGTATTCCTATATACCAACAATGAACTAGGAGAAAGGGAAATCAGGAAAACAATTCCATTTCCATGCATAATTGCATCAAAATGAATGAAGTACCTAGGAATAAACCTAACCAAGGAAGTGAAAGAACTATACTCTGAAAACAAGACACTCGTGAGAGAAATTAAAGAAGAAACCAATAAATGGAATCACATCCCATGCTCATGGATAGGAAGAATTAATATTGTCAAAATGGCCATCCTGCCTAAAGCAATCTACAGATTCAATGCAATCCCTATCAAAATTCCAATGACATTCTTCAATGAACTAGAGCAAATAGTTCTAATATTCATATGGAACCACAAAAGACCCTGAAAAGCCAACGCAATCCTCAGAAGGAAGAATAAAGCTGGGGGGATTATGCTTCCTGACTTCAAGCTCTACTACAAAGCCACAGAATCAAGACGTTTTGGTACTGGCACAAGAACAGATCCATAGATCAGTGGAACAGACTAGAGAGCCCTGAAATAAACCCAAGCATATATGGTCAATTAATATATGATAAAGGAGCCATGTACAATAGGGAAATGACAGCCTCTTCAACATCTGGTGTTGGCAAAACTGGACAGATGTAAGAGAATGAGACTGGATCATTGTCTAACCCCATACACAAAAGTAAACTTGAAATGGATCAAAGACCTGAAGTAAGTCATGAAACCATAAAACTCTTAGAAGAAAAAATAGGCAAAACTTCTGTATAGCAAAGGACACCATCAGCAGGACAAGAAGGCATCCTACAGTATTGGAGAATATATTTGTAAATAACATAACCGACAAGGAGTTAACATTCAAAATATATAAAGAACTCACATGCCTCAACACCCAAAAAGCAAAAAATCTCATTAAAAGATCAGTAGAGGTTATGAACAGGCACTTCTCCAAAGAAGAAATTCAGATGGCCAACAGGCACATGACAAGATGTTTCACATCACTAATTATCAAGGAAATGCAAATTAAAAACAAAATGAGATATCACCTCACACCAGTTAGGATGGCGAATCAAAAGACTAGGAACAACAAATGCTGGTGAGGATGCGGAGAAAGGGGAATCCTACACTGCTGGTGGGAATGTAAGCTAGTTCAACCATTGTGGAAGGCAATATAGAGGTTCCTCAAAAAACTAAAAACAGAAGTATCATTTGACCTGGGAATTCCACTCCTAGGAATTTAACCAAAGAATACAAGTTCTCAGATTCAAAAAGACATATGCACCCTTATGTTTATGGCAGCACTATTTACTATAACCAAGATACGGAAGCAACCTATGTGTCCACCAGTAGATGAATGGATAAAGAAGATGTGGTGCATATACAGAATGGAATATTATTCAGCCATAAGAAGAAAACAAATCCTACCATTTTCAACAACATGGATAGAGCTAGAGTATTATGCTTAGTGAAATAAGCCAGGTGGAGAAAGACATGTACCAAATTATTTCTCTCATTTGTGGAGTATAATGACGAACCAAAACTGAAGGATCAAAATAGCAGTAGACTCACAGACTCCAAGAAGGGACTAGCGGTTACCAAAGGGGAGAGGTGGGGCAGTGTAGGTGGGGATGGAGGGAGAAAGGGATTGAGGGGTATTATGATTAGTACACATGGTGTGTGTGGCGGGGGTCATGGGGAAGACAGTGTAGCACAGAGAAGACAAGTAGTGACTCTGTGGCATCTTACTATAATTATGGACATGACTTCAATGGGGTACGGGGGGACTTGATAATATGGGTGAATGTAATAACCACATTATTTTCCATGTGAAGCCTTCGTAAGAGTGTATATCAATGGTACCTTAATAAAAACAAAAGTAGGTCTACTGTGCACTAGGTATAGTTAACGTGGTACCTAGAATGGTTTGACAATTCATTCAAGGGAATAGTCTATGACCCCCAATAGGACCCACAGAACTAGAATAATTTAAAAATGAATTCATTTAAAACCAAAAGAAAATAAACAGATACGAAATACAATTCCCTGACAGAAGAATAAGAAGAAAGAAATCAATATAGCATAGGGACATTGTCTAGACCATCGTAAATATTATATATATAAATTATACTAATTATTTTCAATGCTATTATTAACTTCGCACTACACCTAAACCACAGATAGCATTTCCTGCTAATCTAATCAAGGCTAGGCTTCTAGTTGGTGCTTAGGTAAACCACTTAATACTTCAGATGTCAAGTAACACCTTCTAACAGATTTCTGAAAAGACCTAGTCTTATATCATTCAAATACACTTGCTACAACTGCTTGGTTCTAGAGAGTCCAAAGAAGATTGCAGTATAAAGAAGTTTAAAGAATCATGACTTAAGACCAAGTTAGTGGTGTCTGAGAGTAAACAAGAAACTTTCTAAATAAAAGTTTGCTCCATTATTTGAGGCAGAGTAGATGTTAATGATCAAAACATGGCTCATATTATTATTAGAGTTACTGTATGCCACATAAGTATATAACTTAAACATATTTCTTTCCTCATATTAACTCTGCAAGTTACACATTTCCCAGCAGATGAAGTTCAGGGTCAGAGAAGTAAGTCATTTGCTAATGGACACACAACCAACAATGGTATAGCCAAAACTTTAACTTTTACTCTGAAGCCCATTTACTTCCTACTCTTCCACTCTATTTTTGGAGTTGATGGGGAACAGCAACACTATACTGGAGCAAGGGTATATTTAAGTCTGGGCAATCAAGAGGCTCCTAAAGTGCTAAGAACTTAAAACACATTTCAGAATGAAAGCAAGTCTGTGGAACAGCAGCAAGCACAAAACAAGGACATAGCAGAAGTTAGCCATAAATCTGTAACAGTTACAAGCTACACAATAGTCATTTGTTTTGTTTTAATAGTCATAGTTGAATTTATATCTCAAAATACAAATTCATCAAGCCCAAGCACATTATAAAACATTCTAAAATTGAAATAAATGCAAAATTTTTACAAGGCATTTGGTGTAGAAGATGAACAGCCAACAGAAAAAGACTACAAACATGGGGAAACCTACTTGCCATCAAGGACTGCCCCTCTCCATTTGGGTCTCTAAAAGTGGACTATGGAGTATATGGTATATACTCTTCACACCTGCTCTTGTGCTGCCTCATGACCTCTCTTTTCTTGCAATACGGGTGCCAGTAATGTTTACTAAAAAATGCTGTGCTTGGATACTCACTTTAACTTTATAGGGAGAAACAGAGTAAACCTACTTAATTTGAAATTCAGAGTTTAAAAATTTCAAATTAAGTAGGTTATTTAAGTAGAGGAAACTAGACCACTTAAGAAGTGTCACTTCACATAAAAAGATGGTCAGAAAAAGTGTTCTGTTTATAACTCTTCACTTTTTAGACAAATTGATCAGAGTAGCTCAAAAAATGTTTCATTTTGCACTGTCATTTTAAACTTTTATTTTGACCAGAGAACCGGATCTTATTTCTTCAATTGGCATTTGATCTATTAGAAACCTAAATATCATAACATAACAAAAATCATTAGAATCTTACTAAAGACTAAATCTATTATTGAAAGATATGTAGTCTAAATAAAAATCTTTGGAAAGAAAATTCTAGATATAAGACATGGATTAAATCCTACATATTTCTGACAAAGTTTTAAATACCAGGACATTATCAGTATGCTATTTAAACTCTTGAGTATTCAAAATTATCGTCTAAAAGACACAGGAGTTAGTTTGGCTGAAGTATCAACCAAATTGATTAAAGCTTTACCAAAATACTTTAAAATTCCAACCAGTATATTCAGATTAATAGGTATTTAAAGAGTTTGTAGGTTCAGCTTTATGTTGGTCTGGCATACTGATGTCAAATGTGAGCAGAGATGATAACATTTTGAGGAGGGAAGACCAATGTATGAAGATCACTGATAACAGAACATTAAATATAGTAAAAAGCCACCATAGATTTAGCAACAAGTGACCTTTTGTTTCAACATGATAAGGTATTTCAGAACATTTAAATAGGTCTCAAAGTGAAGGATGGATATAAGAAGGGAAGCAGGAGTCTTGCCTTTTCTCTATTTTCCTACCCTCAACAAAGAAAACAATGGTCGCACTTTGGGATGATGGAGCAGAAAACAGGAAAGGCCTGGGTTCCTGACAACTCTGTGGACCTGCATACCCAGCCCTACTACAACTTCTGTACTTACTTTTACATGCAAGAGCAATTTATATTTTGTTTATGCTACTAAATATTTTCTATTACATGCATCCTAGTCATTTCCAACTGATAAGGAAAAGCAATAAGCTATCTATTAGTTGTACTGGGTATTTTCATTAAACACTCATCAGTTTGTAAACATTTTGTCTATGTTAAATTTTGATAATATATTCTTCAATTCGGTGAGTAAGATTTTCAAACTTGATGGGTACATTGTCACTGGCAATAGAGATTTCAAAGTCATATTCGTGTCTGAAAATCTGAAGAAGGAAAATAAGTTTAACAACTTGTGATTTGTGTGTGTGGCCACAAAATAATAACATGAAGGATCCTTTGTAGTGATAGAAATGTTCTGTATCATGACTATATCAATGTCAACATCCTGGTTGTGATACTGTACTATAATTTTGCAAGAGAGTACCACTGGAGGAAATTCCGTATTATTTTACAACTGCATGAGAATCTATAGTTATCTTAAACAGAAAATTTTATTTAAAAATGCTAATGATAAATATTAGGAAAATATTAACTCCAATTAAAGACATTCATTTCACATGGTAGGAAAATATCAATGAAAGATGGAAATAATGCATACTAGAGGTATTACTAAAAAGCTACAGTAAATAATGGTACCATAGTATTGGCAAGAGAATAGCTATACAGATCAATGTAGGAGAAGAGTCCAGAAATAGATCCAAAATTCCATTTATATGAAATATTCTGGAAAATATTTTAAGGACAAAAAAAAAACAGGTCAGCTGGTTGCCAGAGATTAGCAGGTGGGGACAAGAGTTAACCACAAAGGGACACAAAGGAACTTTTGCTGGGGGGTAACAGAAATGCTCTATGTCTTACCATGGTGGGTTACACAACTGTATGTGTCAAATCAGAACTATACTTTGAAAAAGGTGAGTTTTATCCTAAGAAAGTAATGCAATCCTTTAATAAAGCTTTATTAGTTTAGACTACTTAGGATAGAGGCCTATCTGAAAGTAAGTTATTTAAGTTATTAACTTAGAAGAAAAACATTTATTGCTTTTCTAAAAGCATTAATGCATATGAGAATAATGGCTAATTGAAGTACGTCCACTGGTTAGATCTAAAGTATGGATTTTTCCTTCTGTTCTTCTCAGAAAAACAGCCAGAGAGTGATGCATAATGCAAAAACTGTGTAAGGAGGGGGTCCTATCCTATTGTTTGTTTCCCTCTCAACTGTAAACAAAAAATTCATCTTAAAATTCCTATGTTTCATGGGAAGAAATTCAATATACTGGTGTTCTCTCTTAAAACTTGAGTTAGTCAAATCAAAATCATATTTCTATATATCAACATACATTGCATAAAAAATAACTAAGAATTTACAAAGCAATTATTATATATACAATTAACAAATTAAAATGATAAAATTACACCTCTTACAGCCTTTATTCTAAAATTTTTCTAGCTGGAAGCTCAAATAAGGTGACCTGAATATTTTTTTACAATCCTTACGGTCAATAAACATTCTTAATGTAGTAACAATGAAATAAACATGCTGACTAACTCAGTGACTAGAAGCAGATGAAGAAAGATGCAAGCATGTCTTTACGAAGAGAGCTGAAAGATAAATATCAGCCCATTCTAATGGTCAATCATAGCAAGTTATTAGTAGAATGCTAAATTAATTGGCATTACAGTACCTTTTATTCATTATATTTCAAAGCTAGTGATATATTTACTAGTCAAATAAGATTTATCTATATCCTTTTCTCCTCCCACTTCTATTGAGAGGTAATTGACATACATCACTGTATAAGTTTAAGCCATATAGCATGGTTTGATTTACCTTTGTTGTGCAATGATTACCATAATAGGATCAATTAACATCCATCATTAATACAGATACAGTAAGAAGAAAGGAAAAAAAATTATTCCTTGTAATGAGAATTCTCATGATTTATCCTCTTAGCAGCTTTCCTAAATATCCTATATTAGTGTTAACCAATAATCATAATGTTGTATGTTACATCCCCAGTACTTATAGGAAGTTTGTACCTTTTGACCACCTTTCTCCAACTCCCCCTCCTCCCCTGTGTCCTCAAAGTATTTTCTCTTATTCAGTGTTTTATTAGTTATTTATGTGTATTTCATTTATCTTTGCCTTGTAACCTCTTTCCCTCCTACCAGCAGACTATATAATGCTTGAAAACAGTAACTACTAATGCTTTACTAAAATTTGAGTATCCTGTTGCATCTAACAGTGGTTTCAGAGAAGATACTGAATTTAATTGGTTAAAACAAAATATAATGACTCAAGACTCTATCCAATCAAGTTTTATCTTCTTTATAGTACTGATCAGTCTGATTTGTGTGTTTCTCTCTCTGGCACTTACGTGTAAATCCCCAGTCTCTGTCCCATTCTCCTCTTCCCAATACTTACAACACTACTGAGTATACAATGCTTCCTGAACAAATAACATAAAATTTGACTTTCAGATTCCCTAAGTGCCCTACCACCTCCAAGAAGAAAGAGTCACCAAGTAATTGTATTTTTCATCCCTGGAAACTGCCGAAAGACAGAAAAACAACAAATAAAAATCTTATTTTCGAGGGGGCGGAAGATGGCGGCGTGAGTAGAGCAGCGGAAATCTCCTCCCAAAACAACATATATCTATGAAAATATAACAAAGACAACCCTTCCCAGAATAAAGACCAGAGGACACAGGACAATATCCAGACCACATCCGCACCTGAGAGAACCCAGCGCCTCGCGAAGGGGGTAAGATACAAGCCCCGGCCCTGCGGGAGCCGAGCGCCCCTCCCCCCAGCTCCCGGCGGGAGAAGAGCAGACAGAGCGGGAGGGAGACGGAGCCCAGGGCTGCCGAACACCCAGCCCCAGCCATCCGGGCCAGAGTGCAGGGCCCTCGATACTGGGAAAACAGGGCAGCAAGAACAGTGAGCAGGCACTGGAGGCTGGGCGACAGAGGAATAAGAAAAGCGCGCGACCATTTTTTTTTTTTGCTTTTTTGCTGCTTTGTTTTGGCGAGCGCTTTTTGGAAGTCTTAAAGGGACAGGGACCCCAATATTAGGGAAACAGGGCAGAAAGACCGGTGAGCAGAGGCCTGAGGCTGGCACCGGAGAATAAAGAAAAACGAACGACCACCTTTTTTTTTTTTTTTTTAATTAAAAATTTTTTTTTTTTTTTTTTAATTAAAAAAAATTTTTTTTCTTGTTTTTTTTTTGTGGTCGTTTTGTTTTGGCGGGTGCTTTTTGGAAGTCTTAAAGGGGCAGGGCGGGTCACTTAATCCAGAGGTAGGGAATCCGGGATCTCTGGGCACCCTAACCCCTGGGCTGCAGGGAGCAGGGAGGCCCCTTACGGAGATAAATAGCCTCCCAGCAGCTCCTGCTCCAACGCGACTCCACCATTTTGGAGTAGCTGCCCGAGCCAGGCCACGCCCACAGCAACAGCGGAGATTAACTCCATAGCAGCCGGGCAGGAAGCAGAAACCCTGTCTGCGCGCAGCTGCGCAGCACAAGCCACTAGAGGCCGCTGTTCTCCCAGGAGAGGAGGGCCACAAACCAACAAGAAAGGAAGTCCTTCCAGCCGTCACTCGTCCCAGTTCTGCAGACTATTCCTATCACCATGAAAAGGCAAAGCTACAGGCAGACAAAGATCACAGAGACAACACCAGAGAAGGAGACAGACCTAACCAGTCTTCCCGACAAAGAATTCAAAATAAGAATCATAAACATGCTGACAGAGATGCAGAGAAATACGCAAGAAAAATGGGATGAAGTCCGGAAAGAGATCACAGATGCCAGAAAGGAGATCGCAGAAATGAAACAAACTCTGGAAGGGTTTATAAGCAGAATGGATAGAATGCAAGAGGCCATTGATGGAATTGAAATCAGAGAACAGGAACGCATAGAAGCTGACATAGAGAGAGACAAAAGGATCTCCAGGAATGAAACAATATTAAGAGAACTGTGTGACCAATCTAAAAGGAGCAATATCCGTATTATAGGGGTCCCAGAAGAAGAAGAGAGAGGAAAAGAGATGGAAAGTATCTTAGAAGAAATAATTGCTGAAAACTTCCCCACACTGGGGGAGGAAGTAATCGAACAGACCACGGAAATACACAGAACCCCCAACAGAAAGGATCCAAGAAGGGCAACACCAAGACACATAATAATTAAAATGGCAAAGATCAAGGACAAGGAAAGAGTGTTAAAGGCAGCTAGAGAGAAAAAGGTCACCTATAAAGGGAAACCCATCAGGCTAACGTCAGATTTCTCAACAGAAACCCTACAGGCCAGAAGAGAATGGCATGATATATTTAATACAATGAAACAGAAGGGCCTTGAACCAAGGATACTGTATCCAGCACGACTATCATTCAAATATGACGGTGGGATTAAACAATTCCCAGACAAACAAAAGCTGAGGGAATTTGCTTTCCACAAACCACCTCTACAGAACATCTTACAGGGACTGCTCTAGATGGGAGCACTCCTAGAAAGAGCACAGCACAAAACACCCAACATATGAAGAATCGAGGAGGAGGAACAAGAAGGGAGAGAAGAAAAGAATCTCCAGACAGTGTATATAACAGCTCAATAAGCGAGCTAAGTTAGGCAGTAAGATACTAAAGAGGCTAACCTTGAACCTTTGGTAACCACGAATTTAAAGCCTGCAATGGCAATCAGTACATATCTTTCAATAGTCACCCTAAATGTTAATGGGTTGAATGCACCAATCAAAAGACACAGAGTAACAGAATGGATAAAAAAGCAAGACCCATCTATATGCTGCTTACAAGAAACTCACCTCAAACCCAAAGACATGTACAGACTAAAAGTCAAGGGATGGAAAAACATATTTCAAGCAAACAACAGTGAGAAGAAAGCAGGGGTTGCAGTACTAATATCAGACAAAATAGACTTCAAAACAAAGAAAGTAACAAGAGATAAAGAAGGACACTACATAATGATAAAGGGCTCAGTCAAACAAGAGGATATAACCATTCTAAATATATATGCACCCAACACAGGAGCACCAGCATATGTGAAACAAATACTAACAGAACTAAAGGGGGATATAGACTGCAATGCATTCATTCTAGGAGACTTCAACACACCACTCACCCCAAAGGATAGATCCACTGGGCAGAAAATAAGTAAGGACACGGAAGCACTGAACAACACAGTAGAGCAGATGGACCTAATAGACATCTATAGAACTCTACATCCAAAAGCAGCGGGATATACATTCTTCTCAAGTGCACATGGAACATTCTCCAGAATAGACCACATACTAGGCCACAAAAAGAGCCTCAGAAAATTCCAAAAGATTGAAATCCTACCAACCAACTTTTCAGACCACAAAGGCATAAAACTAGAAATAAACTGTACAAAGAAAGCAAAGAGGCTCACAAACACATGGAGGCTTAACAACACGCTCCTAAATAATCAATGGATCAATGACCAAATCAAAATGGAGATCCAGCAATATATGGAAACAAATGACAACAACAACACTAAGCCCCAACTTCTGTGGGACACAGCAAAAGCAGTCTTAAGAGGAAAGTATATAGCAATCCAAGCATATTTAAAAAAGGAAGAGCAATCCCAAATGAAGGGTCTAATGTCACAATTATCGAAATTGGAAAAAGAAGAACAGATGAGGCCTAAGGTCAGCAGAAGGAGGGACATAATAAAGATCAGAGAAGAAATAAATAAAATTGAGAAGAATAAAACAATAGCAAAAATCAATGAAACCAAGAGCTGGTTCTTCGAGAAAATAAACAAAATAGATAAGCCTCTAGCCAGACTTATTAAGAAGAAAAGAGAATCAACACAAATCAACAGTATCAGAAACGAGAAAGGAAAAATCACGACGGACCCCACGGAAATGCAAAGAATTATTGGAGAATACTATGAAAACCTATATGCCAACAAGCTGGGAAACCTAGGAGAAATGGACAACTTCCTAGAACAATATAACCTTCCAAGATTGACCCAGGAAGAAACAGAAAATCTAAACAGACCAATTACCAGCAACGAAATTGAAGAGGTAATCAAAAAACTACCAAAGAACAAAACCCCCGGGCCAGATGGATTTACCTCGGAATTTTATCAGACATACAGGGAAGACATAATACCCATTCTCCTTAAAGTTTTCCAAAAAATAGAGGAGGAGGGGATACTCCCAAACTCATTCTATGAAGCTAACATCACCCTAATACCAAAACCAGGCAAAGACCCCACCAAAAAAGAAAACTACAGACCAATATCCCTGATGAACGTAGATGCAAAAATACTCAACAAAATATTAGCAAACCGAATTCAAAAATACATCAAAAGGATCATACACCATGACCAAGTGGGATTCATTCCAGGGATGCAAGGATGGTACAACATTCGAAAGTCCATCAACATCATCCACCACATCAACAAAAAGAAAGACAAAAACCACATGATCATCTCCATAGATGCTGAAAAAGCATTTGACAAAGTTCAACATCCATTCATGTTAAAAACTCTCAGCAAAATGGGAATAGAGGGCAAGTACCTCAACATAATAAAGGCCATCTATGATAAACCCACAGCCAACATTATATTGAACAGCGAGAAGCTGAAAGCATTTCCTCTGAGATCGGGAACTAGACAGGGATGCCCACTCTCTCCACTGTTATTTAACATAGTACTGGAGGTCCTAGCCACGGCAATCAGACAAAATAAAGAAATACAAGGAATCCAGATTGGTAAAGAAGAAGTTAAACTGTCACTATTTGCAGATGACATGATACTGTACATAAAAAACCCTAAAGACTCCACCCCAAAACTACTAGAACTGATATCGGAATACAGCAAAGTTGCAGGATACAAAATCAACACACAGAAATCTGTGGCTTTCCTATATACTAACAATGAACCAACAGAGAGAGAAATCAGGAAAACAACTCCATTCACAATTGCATCAAAAAAAATAAAATACTTAGGAATAAACCTAACCAAAGAAGTGAAAGACTTATACTCTGAAAACTACAAGTCACTCTTAAGAGAAATTAAAGGGGACACTAACAGATGGAAACTCATCCCATGCTCGTGGCTAGGAAGAATTAATATCGTTAAAATGGCCATCCTGCCCAAAGCAATATACAGATTTGATGCAATCCCTATGAAACTACCAGCAACATTCCTCAATGAACTGGAACAAATAATTCAAAAATTCATATGGAAACACCAAAGACCCCGAATAGCCAAAGCAATCCTGAGAAAGAAGAATAAAGTAGGGGGGATCTCACTCCCCAACTTCAAGCTCTACTATAAAGCCATAGTAATCAAGACAATTTGGTACTGGCACAAGAGCAGAGCCACAGACCAATGGAACAGACTAGAGAATCCAGACATTAACCCAGACATATATGGTCAATTAATATTTGATAAAGGAGCCATGGACATACAATGGCGAAATGACAGTCTCTTCAACAGGTGGTGCTGGCAAAACTGGACAGCTACATGTAGGAGAATGAAACTGGACCATTGTCTAACCCCATATACAAAGGTAAACTCAAAATGGATCAAAGACCTGAATGTAAGCCATGAAACCATTAAACTCTTGGAAGAAAACATAGGCGAAAACCTCTTAGACATAAACATGAGTGACCTCTTCTTGAACATATCTCCCCGGGCAAGGAAAACAACAGCAAAAATGAGTAAGTGGGACTATATTAAGCTGAAAAGCTTCTGTACAGCAAAAGACACCATCAATAGAACAAGAAGGATCCCTACAGTATGGGAGAATATATTTGAAAATGACACATCCGATAAAGGCTTGACGTCCAGAATATATAAGGAGCTCTCACGCCTCAACAAACAAAAAACAAATAACCCAATTAAAAAATGGGCAGAGGAACTGAACAGACAGTTCTCCAAAAAAGAAATACAGATGGCCAACAGACACATGAAAAGATGCTCCACATCGCTAATTATCAGAGAAATGCAAATTAAAACTACAATGAGGTATCACCTCACACCAGTAAGGATGGCTGCCATCCAAAAGACAAACAACAACAAATGTTGGCGAGGCTGTGGAGAAAGGGGAACCCTCCTACACTGCTGGTGGGAATGTAAGTTAGTTCAACCATTGTGGAAAGCAGTATGGAGGTACATCAAAATGCTCAAAACAGACTTACCATTTGACCCAGGAATTGCACTCCTAGGAATTTACCCTAAGAATGCAGCAATCAAGTTTGAGAAAGACAGATGCACCCCTATGTTTATTGCAGCACTATTTACAATAGCCAAGAATTGGAAGCAACCTAAATGTCCATCAATAGATGAATGGATAAAGAAGATGTGGTACATATACACAATGGAATACTACTCAGCTATAAGAAAAGGGCAAATCCAATCATTTGCAGCAACATGGATGGAGCTGGAGGGTATTATGCTCAGTGAAACAAGCCAAGCGGAGAAAGAGAAATACCAAATGATTTCACTTATCTGTGGAATATAAGAACAAAGGAAAAACTGAAGGAACAAAACAGCAGCAGAATCACAGAACTCAAGAATGGACTAACAGGTACCAAAGGGAAAGGGACTGGGGAGGATGGGTGGGTAGGGAGGGAAAAAGGGGGGGTATTAAGATTAACATGCATGGGGGGGTAGGAGAAAAGGGAGGGCTGTACAACACAGAGAAGGCAAGTAGTGATTCTACAACATTTTGCTATGCTGATGGACAGTGACTGTAAAGGGGTTTATAGGGGAGACCTGGTATAGGGGAGAGCCTAGTAAACATAATATTCGTCATGTAAGTGTAGATTAGTGATAGCAAAAAAAAAAAAAAAAGGGCAGTTCCTGTGTGGTAACCTCCAACGAGTTCTACACAAGGGCATAAAGGGCATATAAAAGTGTAGGCAAAGGGTCTGTTTGTGTTTATACAGAGGATCAAAGCCTAATTGGGCTACCCCGAAAATGAACTAAGATACGATATGAAAAAGAACTTCCAACATCTGCACTCTCTGGAAGACTCATGCCAGAAGATGATCATCAAAAAACCCCAACAAAGATCCACGCACTGCTACAGCTGTAGATGCACTCATCCCACCAGTTCCTGGACTTGCCATGGGAATGAGGAAGGAGATATCTAAGCTGGCCTGTGCATACAGTAAAACAACAAAATTGGACTGGATCTATACTGTTGGAACTCAACCAAGAATTTGGAGAAGTGCAAATTGTAGCGCTCCAAAGTCTTACAACTACAAACTATTTATTGTTAAAAGAACATATGGCATGTGAACAGTCCCCAGGAATGGGTTGTTTTAATTTGTCTGATTTCTCTCAGACTGTTCAAGTTCATTTGGACAATATCCACCATATCATAGATAAGTTTTCACAAATGCCTAAGGTGCCTAACTGGTTTTCTTGGTTTCACTGCAGATGGCTAGTAATTACAGATATGCTTTGGTTATGTAACTATACTCCTATTATGTTAATGTGTGTGTGCAATTTAAGTAGTAGCTTAAAACCTATACATGCTGAAGTTACTCTACAAGAAGATATATCAAAGAAATAATCAATCTTCCCATGTTTTCTTCCGCCTGCTACTTCTATAGCTTTTCTTCTTCCTTCCTAATTACAACCCTTAAATAGAATTCGTGCCTCATATCAAATTTACCGAGTATCATAATTCTTCCAAGTGGTAAAGATACCTCAAGACAAATGATGGGCATAGAAGCCACAGGGCATAAATATGCAAAGAAGTAAAAAGCTAACTTTTTCAAACAATAAGGCTTCTCTCTCACTTACCAACTTCACATTTCCCTGTATGGCCCCGGAAGATGACTGGTTAGCCAGAGACGGGTAAGATTCCTCAAGGGAGGAACAACCTAAGACAGGCACAGTCGCAGGGGGGCCATCAGGTGAGAAATTGGGGATCAACAGAGGTGAGGCTTAGAACCTCACCCCCCCGTTCTGAGAGAAATCTTCTGCATACGTGGATGTTTTATTGCCCTGGTCTAGCTTGGATTAACACTTAGTCTACAGGCACACACCTGATCATCTACATGTGCTCTCTTACAACACTAAACTATATTTTCTACCTTTATCTTGTATCTACCTACCACTTCAGCATTTTATTAAAAATAATAATAATAAAGAGAGAAATGTGGTATCCACATATAAATCAAGTATAAAAACCAAATGAGTATTCATATTTGAACTGACTGTTTAGAGTTCATAATGCATGAGCAAAACCGAAAGTTTCTGTGATGACTGCCCTTGTACTGTTCACTATGTAACTTATTCATTATGTAAGAATTTGTTCTCCATGTAAGAACTTGTTTGTTATGCCTCAGAAGATTGGAGACTGACAAAAATTAGGCTTGGGGTGGAATAATGATTGTGCATTGAGCATTGACTCCCCTATACAGAATTTTATTGTCGTTAACAACCATTTGATCAATAAATATGAGAGATGCCCTCACAAAAAAAAAAAAAAAAAAAAAAAAAAAAAAGGACAGACTTCCAATGGTAAAATAAATTAGTAACTGGGATGTAAGGTATAGCATAAGGAATATAGTCAAGATATTGTAACAGCCTGGTAGGGTGATAGCTGGAACCTAGAATTATGTATATAAATGTTCTACCACTGTGTTGTACACTTGAAACTCATGTAATGTAATACTGTGTGTCAACTACCCTTCAATAAAAAATAATTATTAAAAAAAAAAAAAAAAAAAAAAATCTTATTTTCCCCCAGGCTTGCAGTCATCTTTTGTTGCCATCAGATAGCATTCTTTCATCTGCAAGCAAACTACTTGAAAAGAAGAAAGCTTAAACAGCTCAGAGTACAGAGTAAAATAATTAAGGCCCACACCATATGTTGATGTTTGATGGTTAAGATTGTTGTATGATGATTAAGAATTTAAACAGCAGAGGAACCCCTTTAAATATTGCAACTTTTCCCCCTTTGAATCAACGATCCAAAGATGCTGCTTATTTTCAGACACTCATTATGGGTCACTCTTAAAAGCAAATATCAAAGCTTAATCTAACCACATATATACAATCTTATGTTTTTTAACACTGAAGACAGTGGTTCTGACACTGCCTGTGCTTGAAAACGTCACCACTTATGACCTTGACCAAGTTTTAATTAATTAATCTCTGTGTATGAGCTCTTCAACTATAAAATGAGCAAATGAGTCTGTCACATATGGCTGTTGTGGGAATTTTAAAATAAGATAGTATATATAATAAACTTAGAATAGTACCTGGCATATAGTAAGCTCTCAAAAGTTTACTGGTATTAAACATTTAAAGAACAGCTAATACCCATCCTTCTTAAAGAATTCCAAAAAGTAGAAGAGGAGGGAATACTTCCAAACTCATGAGGCCAGCATTACTCTAATACCAAAACCAGACAAAGACACTACAAAAAAAGAAAATTATAGACCAATATCCCTGATGAACATAGATGCAAAAATCCTTACACAATATTACTAAGCAAAATTCAAAAATATATCAAAAGGATCATTGATCATGACCAAGTGGGATTTATTCCAGGGATGCAAGGATGGTACAATATTTTTAAATCAATCAATGTGACACACCACATTAACAAAAAGGATAAAAACCTTATGATCATCTTAACATGCTGAAAAAGGATCTGACAAAATTCAACATCCATTCATGATAAAAACTCTCAACAAAATGGGTATAGAAGATATCTACTTCAAGATAACAAAGGCCACATATGAAAAACCCACAGCTAACATCATGCTCAATGGTGAAAAGCTGAAAACCAAGACAAGGATGCCCATTCTCACCACTTTCATTCAACATAGTACTGGAAGTCCTAGCCATGGCAATCAGACAAGATGAAGAGATAAAAGGCATCCAAATTGGTATGAAAGAAGTAAAACTGTCACTGTTTGCAGATAACATGATTATATATATTTATAGAAAACCCTAAAGTCTCCATCAAAAAACTATTAGAACTAGTAATGGGATTCAGCTGAGTTGCTGGATACAAAATTGATACACAGAAATCCATTGCATTCCTGTACACTAACAATGAATTAGCAGAGTGAGAAATCAGGAAAACAACTCCATTTACAATTGCATCAGAAAGAATAAAATATCTAGGAATAAATCTAACCAAGGTGGTGAAAGACCTGTACTCTGAAAACTGTAAGGACACTGATGAGAGGAATTAAAGAAGACACAAATAAATGGAAATCTATCCCACACTCATGGAAAGGAAGAATTAATACTGTCAAAATGGCCATCCTACCCAAAGCAATTTACAGATTCCATGCAATCCCTATCATAATACCAATGGCATTTTGTAATGAACAAAGCAAATTATCCTAAAATTCATCTGGAACCATAAAAGACTCCAAATAGCCAAAGCAATATTGAGAAAGAAGAACCAAGCTGGGGGTATTAATGCTCCTTGACTTCAGGCTCTTACTACAAAGCTACAGTAATCAAAACAGTATGGTACTGTTATAGTACTGGCACAAGAACAGACCCATAGATTAATGAAACAGAATAGAAAGCCCAGAAATAAACCCATGCATATGGTCAATTAATATACAACAAAGGAGCCATGAATATACAATGGGGAGAAGATAGTCTTTTCAATAAATAGGGTTGGGAAAACTGTACTGCTACATGCAAGAGAATGAAACTGGATTACTGTCTAACTCCACACACAAAATTAAACTTGCAATGGATTAAAGACCTGAATGTAAGTTATGAAACCATAAAACTCTTACAAGAAAGCATAGGCAAAAATTTGTTGAGCATAATAAGCACGAGCAACTTTTTATCTGAACACATCTCCTTGGGTGAGAGAAACAAAATAAAAAATGACAAGTGGGACTACATCAAACAAAAAAGCTTCCATACAGGAAAGGACACCATCAACAGAACAAAAAGGCATCCTACAATATGGAAGCATAGATTTGTAAATGATTTATCAGATAAGAGGTTAGCATCCAAAATACATAAGGAACTTATCGGCCTCAACATCAAAAAAACAAATAACCAGATTAAGAAATGGGCAGTAGACCTGAATATTTTTCTAAAGAAGAAATACAGATGGCCAACAGGCACATGAAAAGATGCTCCACATTGCTAATCATCAGGGAAATGCAAGTCAAAACCACAATGAGATATTACCTCACACCTATCCAAAAGAATGGCCACTATCCAAAAGACAAGACATAAAAAGTGTTGGAAAGGACTCGGAGAAAAGGGAACCCTCCTACACTTCTGGTGGGAATGCAAACTGGTGCAGCCACTATGGAGGCTCCTCAAAAAACATAAAATAGAAATACTGTATGAACCAGTAGCCGCACTTCTAGGAATCTACCTGAGAAAACAAAATCTGTGATTCAAAAAGATATATGCACTCCTAAGTTTATTGCTGCATTATTTACAATAGTCAAGATATGGAAGCAACCAAAGTATCCATCAATAGATGAATGAATAAAGATGTGGTACACATACACAATGGAATACTATTTAACCATAAAAATGAAAAAAAGTCCTGCCATTTTGTGACAACATGGATGGACCTAGAGGGTATTATGCTAAGTGGAATAAGCCAGACAGAGAAAGACAAATATCATATGATTTCACTTATTTGTGGAATCCAAAAACAAAACAAAATGAACAGAATAGCAGTAGACTTAGAGACACTGAGAAGTGACTGGTGGTTACCATGGGGGAGGGGTTGAGGTGGGTGGGTAGGGTTTCGGGGGGGGGATAAAGGGGACAAAAATCTCAATCATAATATAAATTAGTTACAGGGATGGAAGTGCAGAATGGAGAATATAGCCAATGTTTCTATCACATCTTTCTATATTGACAGACCGTAATTGCACTAGTTGGGGCGAAGACTTAATAATGTGTGTAACTGTTGAACCAGTGTTGTACACTTGAAAACCAATATAATATCGTGTATCAACTACACTTCAATTTTAAAAAGGCAAAAACAAAAGTTCCTGGTATTGTCATCATTTTCCATAAATGACATAGACTAAACTCTCAAGAAGAGTGACAGTAAGAAAATTAGGGACTGGCTACAAGAAAGATGAGTCATCACAGCTGGCCGACTCTTCACTTGTCTCTGACAAGTACAGGAAGGATCTAGCATTTACTGAGAGCTTTATGTGCCAAGGACTATGCTGGGCTTCTATATTAAGCACTCTGGCAAACTGCTGCAGTTATAACCCCCGCTGAATCACAGCCTCCCACGTTAACTCTGGATTTGCTCATGTGACTTGCTCTGGTCAATGAACAGTACCTAACGTGGAGCATGTTGAGGCTTGAAATATTCTCACACATTGTACTTGCCCTCTGTTACTGCTGGGAGCCCTGCTACCATCCTGGGAACGAGTTTGGACTAGTTCAAAGGGTGTGAGGCCACATGACAGTAGCCATCCCAGTCTGAAGCCCCAGACATATGAGTAAGGTTATCCTAGAGTAGAGGACCTACACAATGCTGGACAGGCCAACCCAGACCATAAAAACATTCCAATCAACCTCAGAATCATGCGAATAATGTTTACTGATTTAGGCCACTAAGTTTGGGGGTGATTTGATTTGTAACTAATACAAACCATCTTGTACATGCAGATATTTCAGTTTTACAGATTAGGAAAGAAGATTCCCAGAACTAGTCAGTCAGTTTAGTTCTAAAGGTTTTTTCCAACAAACCAAGCCATCTCTTCATGCCATACTTGAGGTTCTAGATAAAAAAGGGATTTCTGGGATCTACGACCCATATTTAAGCAGTAACCTTTCCTCAATACCAGAAGTCAGCACACTGTGGCCCAGATCCAACTCACCACCTGTTTCTGTATGACCAGCAAGTGAAGAATTGTTTATATACTTTTAAGTAGTTTAAAATAAAAATCAGAAGAATATTTTGTTACACAGTAACAAAGTGAAAGTGATATTCAAATTTCAGTGTTCATAAAAAAAAAACTACTAGAATACAGCCATGCTTATTCACATACTGTCCATTGCTGCTTTTGCATTATAACAGCACACTTCAGTGGCTGCAAACGGAGACCCTGTGGATTGCAAAGTCTGTAATATTCCTGCCTGACCCTTTATTTGAAAGAAGTGTGCCAACCTTTGCTCAGAATTTTTCTCTTGGCATGTTTTTAATTTAAACAAAGGAATTTTTTTTTAATACTTTCACCACTCTTCTTCCTTTCATTGAAAATTATGTTAGCTTATGTCATTTCTCTTAGTTCTCCTTTAATTTTTATCTTTGGATAGTCTCTGAATTTGTCTAAGAGAGAGATAAGACCATTTAAAAAATAGTTATTTAGAACCATAGGTCAAATGAATTCCACCTACATACCATACTAGCCTCCAAGGCAACATGGAAAATTAGCAAACTACGATTTTATCTTGTTCTCCAAAAAATTCAAAGTATCTATGAGGGCTGTTCATTAAAAACTGATCTTATATTGGCCAAATGGAACAGCCCATGAAAGAGGGAGAATTAGATGTAAGAGAGGTATTTTATTCAGAAGACCGTCTAATTTCTCAGACCTGAACCTGTGTAATAACCATGTAGAAATGAACTCCCCTTTTATTTCTAACAGGGATTTTAGGACAAAAGTAGCTATACAGAGTCTCTTTTTTGTGAGATTAGTCTCTAATATTCTCCTGCTATAGGGAACCAAGAACTTTATAACTACTGCTATTTTACTTCATCATCCTACTGCCAACAAGTTCAGTGAGATACAAATGGAAGCCAACATCTGATTTCCATTTATATTAGAAAAGAGGTGAACTTCACTTTACTCACCATTCCCTTTTTATCATTTGTCTTACTGTAAGACTCCCAGAGTAATGACCTTAAGTCTTGATGGAGACTCAGCTGACTCTTTGCACCTGGCATTTAGGGCAAAGGATCAAAAAAGAAGTTACCAAAGAAACTAACCACCCTCACCTCCAGAACATTGACCATTCAAAGACTTTTGAGAGTCATTAGACAGATGCTCCTAATGGTCAATGCAATCTAAAAACCTTTGAAGGCTGAAGAAAATGAATTATTAGTTTGTATGATCCATCTAAACACCACTGAATATTATTAAGCATCAAGCAGTTGAGTCCACACAGAAATATTTACAACATAATCTTTATATGTTATTTGAATTAAATTGGTTTAGAAAAACAAATTTATTTTCATTTATTTTTGTGATTAATTTAGGGATCTTTAGGGTATAAAAAGTGTTTCCCAGAATGGCCTCCTAATTTACATTATGTAAGTAAATAAAGATTCTATTTTTTAAAAAAGATTCTAATTTTTTAAATGAGTTTTTTAAAAACTAAGGTATTATTGATATACACTCTTACGAAGGCTTCACATGAGAAACAATGTGGTCACTACATTCACCCATATTTAGTCCTCCCTCACACCCCATTGCAGTCACTGTCCATCAGTGTAGTAAGATGCCACAGATTCATTACTGCTTCTCTGTGCTATACTTTCTTCCCCGTGACCCCACACACACCATGTGTACTAATCATAATACCCCTCAAAACCCTTCTCCCTCCCTCCCCCACCCCTCCTCCCCTTTGGTAACTGCTAGTCCCTTCTTGGAGTCTGTGAGTCTGCTGCTATTTTGTTCCTTCAGTTTTGCTTCATCGTTATACTCCACAAATGAGGGAAATCATTTGGTACTTGTCTTTCTCTGCCTGCTTATTTCACTGAGCATAATACCCTCTAGCTCTATCCATGTTGTTGAAAATGGTAGGATTTGTTTTCTTCCTATGGCTGAATAATATTCCATTGTGTATATGTACCACATCTTCTTTATCCTTTCATCTACTGGTGGACACATAGGTTGCTTCCATATCTTGGCTATTGTAAGTAGTGCTGCAATAAACATAGGGGTGCATATGTCTTTTTGAATCTGAGAACTTGTATTCTTTGGTTAAATTCCCAGGAGTGGAATTCCCAGGTCAAATGGTATTTCTATTTTTAGTTTTTTGAGGAACTCCATATTGCTGCCTTCCACAATGGTTGAACTAGCTTACATTCCCACCAGCAGTGTGGGAGGGTTCTCCTTTCTCCGCATCCTTGCCAGCATTTGTTGTTCTTAGTCTTTTCGATGCTGGCCATCCTAACTGGTGTGAGGTGATATCTCATTTTTAATTTGCATTTCCCTGATAATTAGCAATATGGAGCATCTTTTCATGTGCCTGTTAGCCATCTGAATTTCTTCTTTGGAGAAGTGTCTGTTCATATCCTCTGCCCATTTTTTAATCGGGTTATTTGCTTTTTGGTTGCTGAGGTGTGTGAGTTCTTTATGTATTTTGGATGCTAACCCCTTGTCGGGTATGTCATTTACAAATATATCCTCCCATACTGTAGGATGCCTTTTGTTCTGCTGATGATGTCCTTTGCTGTACAGAAGCTTTTTAGTTTGATGCAGTCCCATGTGTTCATTTTTGCTTTTGTTTCCCTTGCTCGAGGAGATATGTGCAGGAAAAAGTTGTTCTTGTTTATATTCAAGAGATTTTTGCCTATGTTTTCTTCCAAGAGTTTTATGGTTTCATGATTTACATTCAGGTCTTTAATCCATTTTGAGTTTACTTTTGTGTATGGGGTTAAACAATAATCCAGTTTCATTCTCTTGCATGTAGCTGTTCAGTTTTGCCAACACCAGTTGTTGAAGAGGCTGTCATTTCCCCATTGTATGTCCATGGCTCCTTTATCATATATTAATTGACCATATATGCTTGGGTTTATAAAAGATTCTAAATGTTAACTGTTAAATTTGTAATGACAATCCAGGAGTCAGTTAGTTATTAAGTCTGGGTCTCTGGGACATTCAACAAACACAATACATATCTAAAGAAGATGGCTCCAGTCTCAGAATTCCAAAGAAAGAACAGCTGTCTCAAATAACCTTTTTGTTTTCCCTATTAAAAATTGTATCATCAATATTTATTAGGGTCATCAGGAACTAAAGGCTGGAAGAAATTTGAGGATGTTGCTTAGGACTCCCTTGGTTGAGAACCAGGAATTCTGAAAAAGGTCAGTAGTGTATGCTGAGCAACAGAAATTCTTCTTTCTGATAAATTTAACTAATATGTACTGCTAATAATTCTACACTTTGTACCTAAACAGTAAGCCTTCTTCCTTCAATTTATATTTTCTCATCTTCAAATTTCTAGTTAAATAATCCTTTTCCAAAAATTTCTTAATTAATCCCTCCTGGATCCAGTCATGGATATCTAAGCATGTATGTTTAAATCAAGTAACTGTATCTGTTCCTTACTTGTATCTTTTATGCTCATCCTATCTTTTCAGTGTTTAATATTTCCCTTTGCCCTCAAAATACTAGTGTACTTTAATTATGATTCATTCATACCATTTAGGCTAGCAATATAAAAAGAGCCCAAAGATAAGTCCATTTACTCATTTCCAATTCTTATACCAAGTGTCTACCCTTTCTAAGTTTTAATGCTAATTTTCTTTTTTATTAGACTAGAGTGCATAAAGCATTCCACCAAGGCAACACAGCCAGCCACAGGGAATGTACTTTAATAGCTGAATAGTTAAAAGCTCTAGTGGGTTGGTCAGTATTTGATGACAAAATTTGAATCAGTTTGTGAAATTAAAAAGAATTCTATAATCTTTATTTTATAAGGCAGTCCTAAAAACAATACTGATAGTCTTTAATGCTAACTGGCTAGACAACATTTTGTAAATTTTACATTTAAATAGTGTGGTGATAATATTTGGAAAATCGAAGCTGTAAACAAAACTCTCTGGTACAAACCCGATTCTGCTATTTTACTGATTTAACCTACATTGGAGAAAAAGTCTGTCAGTCAGTCAAAGGTTAGAGATTATTGGGAATGCAGTTTCTTTTTTTCAAAGAGAGAGTTCACACAAAGCTAGCAAAAGGAGTAATTTCGTCATCCTCAGAAAAAGGAAAACATCCTAAACTTTTTTAGGAACCATAGTCAGTTTATGTAAAAGCTATTAGAAACAGTGCATATCTATGTCTTCTGTTAGAAGAAAACACCCAAACCACCTCTAAGTGAAAAAGTTGCTTGCTGTTTTTTTTTTTAATTTGGTGTAGTATAGAAAAAAAGGGAACTGTGCACTAATTGTTTGACAGTGGTTATCTCTGAAGGGAGAACTCAGAAATGCACTATAGGCCCCCAGGTTTTATACTTTTCTCTGATATATATATTATATATTTTCTTTTTAATAGGAAAAAATAAGCAGAAAGTTTTAAATTATAAACTTCAGTCTTAATAAACAGAGCATATAACTTTTTTTTAAGACTTCACTTTTTTAAGACCAGTTTTAGGTTCATAGCAAAACTGAGAGGAAGAAGAGGAGATTCTCCTTATACTCTGTGCCCACACATGCACAGCCTCTCCATTATCAACATCCCCCAGCAGAGTGGTGCATTTGTTACAGCTGATGAACCTACAGTGACACATCACCATCCAAAGTCCATAGTTTACACTACAGTCATTCTATGGGATTGGAGAAATGTATAATGACAAATATCCATCATCATAGTACATACAGGGTACTTTCACTGCCTTAAACATCCTTTGTGTTCCACCTATCCATCTCCCCCTGCCCTACCTCAATCCCTAGTAACCATGATCTTTTTATTGTCTCCATAGCCTTGCCTTTTCTAGAATGTCATATGGTTTGTGAACAAATAAAATGTGATAGATACATATAGCAGAATTTATCAATAAAAATAAATAAAACACTGATACACACTACAATGAGGATGAACCTTGAAAACATTAAAGTGAAAGAAACCTGACACAGAAGGCTAAATATTATATGACTTCACTTACATGAAATGTCCAGAATAAGCAAATTCATAGAGACAGAAAGTAGAATAGCAGTTGTCAGGGGCTGAGATTAAGGGACAGTGGGGAGTGCCTGCTAATGGGTGACTTCTTGGGGTGATAAAAATATTCTGGAATTAGATAGTGGTGATAGTCACATAACCCTGTTAATACACTAAAACCCGCTGAATCGCACACTTTAAACGAGTGAATTTCATTGTGCGTGAATTATATAACAACAAAGGTTGTTTAACAAAAACAGCAGAGGGAGATGAAAATGTGTGCACTGTATAAGCAAATTCTTCTGACTTCACATTCTGTGGTGAAAAGTGGAAGGAGGGAGTGGGTGTGCAGATATCTCACACTAGTAAAGGGATCCCATGAAGACAGTTAAGTGCCTGCTATTTCTCAGCCATGGGATAAGCCCATTTCATTTTCTAAATAAGCTTTCTAAGGATAAACCTCAAGCCACCAGCAGGGATAAAAGCCACAGGAGCCTACAGATAAGTCCACAGGGATACTGAAGAAATGCAACCTGGAGCTTCTCATATCCCTGAAGCTGGGCTTCCCCTAGCCTCCTTCTCGAGGGTGCTAGGGCCTTACCTCTAATATCATCACTTTGAAACAGAATCCAATCCCAAAAGTTACACAAATAGATATGAAGCGAGAAGGGATATGTGTTCCTTGGGCTCTAGAACACATTCCAAGTGAAAAAAACATCATGTCATTTCCCCATATCAGTGCAATAGAATAAGGGTTTATAAGCATAACAGAGAACTCAAAAAATCAAAATGGAAAAGATTGACCTTCTTAACTTGTGATTTACTGAACACTTGGCTGTGTGCCTGGCACTTCATACAGCATCTCAGTTCATCTTCACAATAACTCTACTAAGGATGCAAGGAAAGATAAGTGATGTTAAACAACGTGCCAAAAAGCTAAGTGGAGGCACAATTCCAACCAAAGAAAATCTAGTAAAGTTAGGCAAGTTTATATAGTTAAGTTATTTTAACTGAAATTTAAGTGTACAGGGTAAAAGGATAAGGGTGTATGCAGGAACTTAGGATCTAAAGTTGCAGAAATCTCAAGTCAGGCTTGAAGCTTAATTACAATATAAAATACAATTTTTAACAGAAAAAGTAATCAATTATAGAAGAGAAATATTAACTTCCACATAAGCCGCTTGGGCCACAAGCAGCATTATTTCCCTAGTAAAATGCTACTATATTCTACTTATACAGCAATTCAAAATGTGCACTGCACTCTACCCCCACTCCCTCTGCTACCACACACATACTTGTATTCTCATTTTAGTCTCACCATAGCTGAAAAGACATCATTGTCCAACAAGGTCAGTTTGACTCCAAAGCCTAGATCCTTCACTATCACACTGTTCTGCCTCCCATAAAAAACTAGAAATTTATAACTTTTCCCAAACTGCAAACAAAATCAAAGATAAAAGTATTCTATTAAAACCACGTGGTGAATGTGTATTTATTGTATTTTTACTTTATTCTTAATTATATATTATTTATATATATATTTTTTCACTTTTTATATATATATTTAAAAATCATACGTTTACTGAACACTTAAGCAAAAAAATGAAACAAATATTTGCAATAGTATGACAGATATTTAATATGCTTTGCATCTAATTAATAAATAGCTCTTACAAATCTACTGATGACAAACAAGCCAAAAGAAAAATGGGCAAAGGATCTGAACAAGCAAAGTAAATACTGAGATATCGTAAGACTTTGCAAAGGTTAAAATACTAAAATATCCAGTGTTAGCACTGAATGTAGGGAACCCAGACCTAGCCCCCACGGCACACTGGACATGGATGCTCTTAAATGTTCTTCATTTGTACATTTATTTTAACACCTGGCAAGTGACAGGTTTGTCTCTCCCTTAAATCAACTTTTTAAGGACATCTTAATCCTTTTCATATCCCCAGTACCAACTCAGTGTCTAGCCTGTAAATGATACTAAGCAACGTGTCCATGAAATACAAAATCAGAGCAGTCAGAAATATCTGGACCAGAGATGAGAGCAAGGATAGCTAGACTCTGATATTATTTCCTAAGGCTTCTACATCTTAGCTGCTAAAGGCAAAAAAGTCAAGGAACCACCCATGATTTCTCCTTTCCCCAAAAAAACTGAAAATGGCCAGTATACACTATGAAAATTAAGCCTTAAAATTTTTCAGAAAAAATCAGTTTTTTTTTTTTTACAATTTAAAAGCTTCATAAGCAGGAATAGGTATGTTCCCTAATGAATAATCAATAAAATTGTGACTCCCAGACTTCCCATTTCTGTAATGTACCATAGTTTACTATAGCTACAACTACCTGAAGCCCATTTTTAAGGCACAATTTTTTAAAAAGCTATGCAAAAAACACTGAATCACTACATTTCTAGATGTAAGCAATGTTCCTAATATGAAAGGTTAATATATCCCAATAATTTGTAAATTAGAAAACATTTTTTGACATGTCAAATAAAATCAATGACTATAAAGAGAAAAAAATTGTCCCGATCTCCAAACATGGTCCTATTATTCCTTTTGGTGATATAGATCAAAACATAAAAATCTGTTTCCTAAGTGTATCACCAAACACTACCAAAGATAATCCAAAACAGTATAATATGATCCTTTTTAAAAGGGTATGTTGTTGGTGGGATTTCTGGTGACATATTAATCTCTCCTCCAAAGATAAAGATATGATTTTTCCCAAAAGTCACTAGACATGTGAAAAATCCTTCAATTTTTAGCATTTGTTGCTTCTACAATAAAAAAAAAGCATTCAGTTCTTCACCAAAATCAAATTCAAACAAATTTAGATCTTAATATAAACATCTCTTGGCTTTTTAAGATTCATGTTGAGTAGCATTTAATATTTAAAATATATTATACTAATTAAAGCCATTATTCTGAAATTACATAAACTCATGATTCTATAAAATCAGATAATAAAGAGCATAATTAAATAACTTTTGACTGCTACAGTTTAAAATTCAGGAAGAAAAAAATCTGCTTTCAGGTCCATAAAGAGAGGGGAAAAAACCATCCAAAAAATATTTTGTTGTCACTGCCCCCAAAGTCAAGAGGCTATAAAATGTTTCAATGCAGATAAATATTATTATGATAAATATCAGTAACTAGCCAATCACAAATGCTTAGGACTTCAGGAAAGCACAGCTAATTTTTAATTTAGTGGCATAATGTCATTTAAAATTTTCATATATGAAAAGTCAACTCTATTCTTGAATACTTGGGTAAAAGAGAACTCAGTGGAAAACTTAAAAAAATATGGTCCTCATCTTATCAAAGGAACTACTAAATAAAACCCAGCAAGAAGTAAAGGCATATTTAAATTATTAGGTAATATGAGAACATTAAGTAAATATCTTTCTTAACTAAAGAAGGAACTTTCATGTAATAATATTATACAGTAAATAAAAAAGAGAAGTTGGTTTATAAAGCAATGGGCTGATATTCATACATCTTAAGTGAGAAAAGGTACAGAGTACAGCAAGAGGTGGGAGACTTTGTGTGTGTGTATACATGAAGGTGTTTTGGGGGGTCTACATAAAAATTAGCTTTGGAAAAATACATAAGAAAGTGCTAACACTAAGGGTCTCTGTGGAGAGGGTAACAGTGTAGTGGAAGGACAGTAAAAGGGAACCTTTCCTCAGTCCACCTTTTTGTGTATTTTGAATTTTAAGCAACATCAATGTATGTGTATCAAAAGAAAAAATAAAAAGTACTTTACCTTGCACCATTGTTCCTAATGACTTCCACAGTTTCATCAACAAAATATCGATCCTTGACATATGTAAAAATATCATCACAAATTTCATGTAAGCGTGAACGATGGGTAAGGTTGGTCAAGTATAAAACTGGAATAATTAGTGGTTCTGGAAAACTCTGAAGATTCTGTCTTGCCTTTTTCTCTGACTCAAGTGCTTCCTGATAGGTCAGTCCAGGTCTACCCGTCACGGCACAACTCCACACAAGACTGTTGCACAAAATGGTTCGTTCAAAAAAGTCACTGATTAAAAAACAAAAACAAAAATCCATTACCTATCATTTCACAAATTTTATACTAAAAGCTCATATAGGATTGTGCCTTTACTGCAAAACCTTACATAGACTCACAGAACTCAAGGGTTTACTTAGTGGTCAACGTTCACATTAACACAAAGCTAAGAAAAAGTATACTTAAGCTAGACATTAATATTTTGCAATTTAAAGGTACATCAACCAAAATGGGACTTTAATTTCCATCAGTTTTGAAATCAGGAGTGAAATTAAAAATAAATGCAACCTTTCTTTTTCCTTCTAATTTTTAAGCTTTTTGTTTCAAAGCAGTGAGAACACTAGGGAATTTCAAGCACTTAACTATGAATTTTGAAAGGCTTTAACATAATAGTGAAAACTGGGAAATCTAAGTACCTTCTTAGTAAGAGAAAGTAATGAAAATATAATATATGAAAACATAATGAACAATCATGTCATTAAACAATATAAGGAGAGTTCTTAAAAATATGTTAATAGGAAAAAATACTTCCTAGTTTGATTTTCTCCTATTTTTTTAAAGTAAAAACATAGAATCAATATATATGAGCAGTCCCACTTGAGTTTAAAAAAAATAAGAAAAGGAGGAAGGAAAATAAAGATAAAGGAGCATAAAAGACTTCGGAAATGTTATAGAAAAATCAAGGTAACAGCTACAGTGGGGATGGGACTGGGGGAACATTCTACTCAGTGCTTTTCTAAACCGTTGGAATTTCTTAATACAAGTATTTATTTCTTTTCAAAAATTCTATCCAGTGTCTTTTAAAATGCAAGAGATCTATAATATCAAAATATTTTAAAGGTATATTAAATAGAAAAAACTCAAATTACTGAATAACACAATCCCATATACATTAATTATAACAAAAATGTGTGTATTTATACAAATACTATAAACAGATGTTCCTTGGAGAGAAAGGGAGTGGGGAGGAAAGAAAAGAAAAATTTCAATATTGTTTGAGTTTTTATAGTAAGCATGTACTTGCATTATTTTCATATAAAAATATTTTTTAAATAGATAGGGTTAAAAATATGCAGAAAGTTTAGCAATGGTTGCCTCCAAGGGGTAGGATATAAGTGAATATTTTTCCCTCCTTTATACTTTCATCTACTTTTCAATAATCATAAGTAATCAATCAATATAATTCACTATTCTCTTTCTCCTTCCTGAAATCCCCCTTCCTTCTTGCATTACTCTAAAAAATATTAAAACTGCTGCATGTTTACTTCCTGATTAGTGTATCTGTATAGTTTATCCCTGTAACAGTCTGATCTCCCAAGATTATTTAGTGTAAGTCCATTAAGATAGTTTCATTTTTGTATTTGTACAATAAGAAAAAATGAAATCTGTGGAATAAAGAGAAACTAATCATACTTTGACATAAATTAGATCTAAAGAGATAACATGTACATGTCAATTTAGATTATTCTAATTCAGTACAAAGATCCTTTTGAATTATGCACTGTCTAGTAGAGGAGATAATGGATGTACATCATTAAATAAAAAATAAAAAATGATTATCTTTATGAGACAGAGGCAGACATCCTTTGGGAAATCAGAGGAAGGGAAGGTAGAAAGGCAGGCAAAGGTAAAAAAAATACTAGATTTTTTAGAGAAGTGCTGTTTAACAGGTCATAAAAGAAAAGTAGTGTTGAAGAGAGAAGTACCAGAGAGAAAAAAGATGAATATAATCTGGTTCAGACATACCCAACACGTGGTTATCAGTGGTACAGAATAAAATGAATGAATGAATGAATGGATGGATGGATGGATGGATCTTGAAAGGGGTCTTAAATTTGCTGTCTAAAGCTACAGTTCACTCAGAAATCTTTCTGAAAGTTTAAAACCTTTCCTATAGGAACAAACACATCTGTAAGACTTAGCTTACCAAGCCAACACATACAGTTAGCACATGTGTTTGAGGCATATTCCTAATAATTTAAACTATATCTAAAACTATTTAAGAAAAATATACTTCAAATCCAGATATTTTACACATTAGTCTCTAAACTAGTGCTGATAGAAACAGAATGCTAGCCACATGTATAATTTAAAATTTTCTGGTGGCCATATTTAAAAGATTTAATAGAAATACTAATGAAATTAATTTTGTACATTTTATTTACCTCAATATGCCCCAAAATATTCATTTCAATCTGTGAGCAATATTAAAATATGTTTTTTCTTCTTTGGTACTAAGTCTTCAAAATTTAGTACATATTTTACATTTATTGTTCATCTTAATTCCGACTAGTTACATTTCATGTTCTTAATAACCCCCATGCCAAGTAATGGCTCCTGTACTGAACAGCACAGCTCTAGCCAGTTTGTTACTGGGTAGCCTGGGGTATTCGGTAGGTCATGGGTTATTTGGTGCCATGGCAGGTGGACAGACTTTACACTGAGCTGCAATAAATACTGTTTACATTTGTTAACACTGTTCAAAATACCAAGCAAAGCAACGGCACAAGTGCCACAAATCTCCACTGGACATGTATTTCCAGGCAGAAAAACAGGATAGTCAGTCAGTAACCAGTGATGTACAGCTGCCTCCTACACCCAGGTTTCCACACCCTCCGAACTGTTTATTTCCTTTTGTGTCTGTCTATTTTTCAAGGTTGTTGTTATATCATAGCCCTGCTGTGTATAAAGATCTAACCTCAGAAGAGGAGGGCACACTATCACAGTGGCCATTTTAAAAGGAAGGAAAAAGGCCCAAGGCTATGTTTACCTATTCACACCCTCTACCAGCATGGCCCCACCTCTAACATTATATATATACCTTCACTTTCTACCACGTGTATACTTCTGCTCTCTACCTATTTGTCATACACATTCAAATGTGTATGCTTTTGTTTGTTAATATTGAGTTCCAGGGGGTAGGTTATAGAGCTGTTTCAGTTTCTTTTAGAATAAAAAAGGATGAAACTTTTATAAGAAGCACATTTCAGTATTGTGAGCAAAAAGTTAATGAAATATAAAATACTGTCTTATATGAATACAAGCTTAGGCTAATATAGATTATTATGTCTCCGGTTTTTTACAACAATCCTCTTTCTCAGAGATAGACATGCTTCTGGCCTGGAGGCCAAATCCAGCCTTCCTCCTGCTTTTGTAATTTTATTAGAATACAACCACACCCATATCTTTAGTATTGTTTATGAATGCTTTCTCACTACATCTGCAGAGCTAGGTAGGTTCAACAAACACCCAATGGCCTTCAAAACCTAAAATAGTGACTATCTGGCCCTTTATGAAAAATTTGACTTCTTTTTTTGTTTGTTTATTGAATTAAAGTAGCAAAGAGTTTATTAGGCAGAAGTGGGAGTACACTTGGAGGGGTCCAACAGGGCAATTTGAGAAGATTTGAGAGGCCCTGTTTGGTTACAAGGATTGGGCTTTTATCGACCTCTGCACTTTAACACTATTTCTTCAGGACAAATTGTTTCTGAGTTACCAGGTTGAATATTAGTAAGAAAATGCCTCTAATATAAAGTCAACCAACTCTCTGGGGAAAAAAGAACAAAGGGCAACATACTGTTAATTTGCTGGGTATTTGGAAAACTAACAACCTAGCAGAATAAAATTAAGAATGAAGTGACATACAGGAAAAGATGCTCCACATCTCTAATCATCAGGGAAATGCAAATCAAAACAACAGTGAGTTATCACCTCACACCAGTTAAAATGGCCACTATCCAAATGACAAGAAATAACAAATGTTGGTGAGTATGTGGAGAAGTGGGAATCTTCCTACACTGTTGGTGGGAATGTAAATTGGTGTAACCACTGTGGAAAGCAGCATGGAGTTTCCTCAAAAAACAAAAAATAGAAATACCATTCAACCCAGTAATTCCACTTCTAGGAATTTACCTGAAGAAAACAAAATCCCTGATTTGAAAAGATATGTACACCCCCATCTTTAATGCTGTACTATTTGCAAGAGCCAAGATATGGAAGCAAGCTAAGTATTCATCAACAGATGGATGGATATAGAAGAGGTGGTACATACATACAACAGAATATTATTCAGCCATAAAAAGAAAAGAAATACTGCCATTTGCAACAACATGGATGGATCTAGAGGGTATTATGCTTAGAGAAATAAGCCAGGTGGAGAAAGACACATACTGTATGATTTCACTTACTCATGGAATATAAAAACAAAGCAAAACATAAGGAACAAAACAGCAATAGACTCACAGACACTGAGAAGTGACAGTGGTTACCAAGGTGGAGGGACTGGGGCAGATGCAGGGGGGAGGGGGAGGCAGGATAAAGGGACACAATAATTCACAATCACAATATAAACTGGTCAAAGGACAGTAGTACAGCATGGAGACTATAGTCAATGATTCTGTAACATATTTCTATGTTAATAGATAGTAACCTCACTAAAGGGGGTATGGATTTAATAATACAGGTAACCGCTGAACCACTGTGTTGTACATTTGAAACCAATATAAGATGGTGTATCAACTATACTTTAATTAAAAAATTTTTTTAAATGAAGTCACAAAAGACCCCAAATAGTCAAAGCAATCCTGAGAAGGAAGAATAAAGCAGTGGGGATCATGCTTCCCAACTTTAAGGTCTGCTACAAAGTCACCATAATCAAGACAATTTGGTACTGGCACGAGAACAGACCCGCAGACCAGTGGAACAGAATAGAGTCCAGATATTAACCCAAGCATATATGGTCAATTAATACACAATTAAGGAGCCATGGATATACAATGGGAAAATGACAGCCTCTTCAACAGTTGGTGTTGGCAAACTGGACAGCTACATGTAAGAGAATGAAACTGGATTACCATCTAACTCCATACACAAAAGTAAACTCAAAATGGATCAAAAACCTGAATGTAAGTCATGAAACCATAAAACTCTTAGAAAAAACATAGGCAAAAATCTCTTGGACATAAACATGATCAAATTCTTCATGAACATATCTCCACAGGCAAGGGAAACAAAAGCAAAAATAAACAAGTGGGACTATATCAAACTAAAAAGCTTCTGTACAGCAAAGGACACCATCAACAGAATAAAGAGGGCTCCTACAGTATGGGAGAATATACTCATAAATGACATATCCAGTAAAGGGTTTGATATCCAAAATATATAAAGAGCTCACATGCCTCAACAAACAAACAGCAAATAAGCCAATTAAAAAATGGGCAGAGGATCTGAACAGACATTTTTCCAAAGAAGAAATTCAGATGGCCAACAGGCACATGAAAAGGTGCTCCACATTGCTAATCAACACAGAAATGCAAATTAAAACCACGATGACGTATCACCTCACAACAGTTAGGATGGCCACCATCCAAAAGACAAACAACAAATGTTGGTGAGGATGTGGAGAAAGGGGAACCCTCCTACACTGCTGGTGGGAATGTAAATTAGTTCAACCATTGTGGAAAGCAGTATGGAGGTTCCTCAAAAAACTAAAAATAGAAATACCATTTGACCCAGGAATTCCACTTCTAAGAATTTACCCTAAGAATACAGCAGCTCAGTTTGAAAAAGACAGATGCACCCCTATATTTATCGCAGCACTATTTACAATAGCCAAGAAATGGAAGCAACCTAAGTGTCCATCAGTGGATGAATGGATAAAGAAGATGTGGTACATATACACAATGGAATATTATTCAGCCATAAGAAAACAAATCCTACCATTTGCAACAACATGGATGGAGCTAAAGGGTATTATGCTCAGTGAAATAAGCCAGGCGGAGAAAGACAAGTACCAAATGATTTCACTCATTTGTGGAGTATTAGAACAAAGCAAAAACTGAAGGAACAAAACAGCAGGAGACTCACAGAACCCAGGAATGGACTAACAGTTACCAAAGGGAAAGGGACTGGGGAGGGTGTGTGGGAAGGGAGGGAGAAGGGGAATAAGGGGCATTATGATTAACACACATAATGTAGGTGGGGGCACGGGGAAGGCAGTATTGCACAGAGAAATAGTGACTCTATAGTATCTTACTAGGCTGATGGACAGTGACTGTAATGGGGTATGTGGTGAGGAGTTGATAATGGGGGGAATCCAGTAACCACTACGTTGCTCATGTGATTATATATTGATGACACCTAAATAAATAAATAAATAAACAAACAAACAAATAAATAAATATCAACTACAAAATAAAAGAAAGAAGAAAAAAAGAATGCTCTATGCTTTTTTATATAGTCTCCTTTGCTTAAAAAATATTCTTTAGAACATTCTCTGCCTTGAGTGAGCTTTAGTCCCCCATTCTGTGTTTTGATAGCTGCATCTTTCAGGACCCATTACCCCTATTTGAGGGTTTCCTCCACTCCCAGCAGTTATCAGCTCCATTTTCTATGCTCCCACTACACTGGCTCCATAGCACATATGCAGTGTGACTTATGCCACAGTGTTGTAGACATACATTCATTTCTCACTAGAGGGATAAACTGAATCAGCATCTCCAAAATACAGTGTGAAGAGTAAACAAATGCACTCTCAGTGGCAGTCAGTCCACACTTATTTTTATGTGTATCTAAACAGAGAAAATGAGTGTATGAATGGGAAGGAGAGAGCAGAGTATCTGAATCTCAGTTTTACTATTTGTAGAATATGACTTTGGGTAAGTTACACAACCTCATTGAACCCAGTTCTCCTCTAAAATGGGGATAATGTCTCCTATAAACAGTTAATATGAAAATTATACAACATAGTAATATTGAATGCTCAGCATACTGAATATACATTCCATAAACAGTATTAATTCTTACTGTTCAGAGAGACCACTTGCAGAGAGATCCTAGAAGAATACACAGGAGAATAACTAGTAGTAGAGGAACACATAAAAGCCTTCAGAATGTCTGAACAGGAAGTTTGGTTTTGGGAAGGGCTGGCAGGAAGTGGTATTAACTGCAGAGGGATTACTATGGAACACCCAAAATCCAGTCAGGATGACCCAGTACAAAATCTTATGAACTGTTCAGTGGAAGACTGCAAGGAGGGTTGAGGATGTACAAATTCCTTATAAACAGGACTTTGATACTCTCCTCATAATAGATGGAGTCTATTTCACCACCCCTTTAGTATGGGCTGGCCTTGAAATTGGCTTTGACCAGCATAATACAGAAATAACATTGAGAGACTTCCACTCTCATCCTCTTGAAACCCTGACACCAACATGTGAAGAAGACTATGTCAGCCTTCCGAGGATAAAATACTACATGCTGAGGAAAGCTGCCCTTCCATATTAAATCATCAAGTCGTACACTTTAAATACCTTACAGTTCTACTTGTTAATAAAGCTGGAACACACACACACACACACACACACACACACACACACACACACACACACACACAGAAAGAAAAGCCATCTCAGCTCGAGGTCCCTGACATACAACTGAGGCTATCTCTTACTTCATCCAGCCTCAGCCTAGCCTCCAGCTGACTACAGCCAAGTGAACTGGCACAGAAAGACGAGCAGAAAGCACACTGGCAATCTGCACACTAGTGATCAAATAGAATGGGTGGTAATTTTGAACCACTGAGTTTATGGGGTGGCTTGTTTTACTACAATAGTTGATATATAAATTCTGTCTGAAGAAAGAATTAACACAAAACATGGTAGCCTGTTAAACAGATAAAAGCATTTAGGAATCTCTGCCATACCATCCAAGGAAAAAGGACTCATAGACCCAAATATCTGGACTACGTGGTAGTTATTTCTGAAGGGAAACTGAACTCCTAACCTGAAGACAGTAGCTATGAAGATCATCCAACTTTCCTTGAAAACTCCATGCTTACCAAACGGCCTTCTCATAACAGACTTCATACATAAATCATTATCATTAAGAGAACTGGTTTGTGTGAAAAGCATTTTTCCTCACTGTAAACTGACAGCATTCTGGCTTATACATTTAATATCTAGAGCTCAGATGCATGGAGTAGTAGTAAATAAGTCAAATCCTGGGCAGACAGTAGAGTGGTGCCTACACAAAGATCTAGGCAGCCAGCTTGATTTCAAGCAATGCCCTTTTATTCTTGATGGATACTTTGGCAAAACTAAATATCAGGAAGAATTATCCATAAGCACTGTGTGATAGTAAGAATATAAACTCTACATAGATACATGAGAATTCTAGTGTCACCAGTACTGGAGAGATGGGTTCTTTTTCTTTATATATATATTTTTAAATTGAAATATAGTTGATAAAACAATGTTTTATCGATTTCAAGTGTATAGCACAGTGATTTGACAACTGTATTCATTACCAATGCGCACCACAGTAAGTGTAGTTACCATCTGTCAAAACACAGGAATATTACATTATTGACTATGTTCCCTATGCTGTACCTTCATCCCCATGACTAATTTATTTTATAATTGTAATTCTGTACCTCTTTATTCCCTTCACAATAGGTGAATTTCAACACTGATTTTGGACTTACTCTCCCTACCCTAACCCCAGCTTCCTCATCTGTAAAAGAGGGCTATTGAAAGGACTGAATTAACAAATGAGGAGCTGATGAACAATGAAAATTGGATGCCTTATAAACTTGTCAAACAGCTTTTACTGGAAAACAAGGCTGAAACAGAAGCTGGTCTCTCAGTGATGCTGTGGAAGAGTTTCCTGTGTTTTGTATGAAAAGCATGACTCACGTAAAGATGGGAAATACATTCCAATTCCAAGGGTCTACATGGCTAAAAAAGTTTTTTGATTTAGGAATTGAATCACTGGGTAATACAACAAACTATTCTCCTATCCCACACATCTAGAATTTCTGGAATTTAGACATGACTATAGCATTTTTTTAAAACAATCCAGTCAAAAAAATATTAAAAATAAAATTGTTGTCAGCTAATCAAATTACAGAATGTATTTTTATCTTAAGAGATTAAATTATGTACTTTATTCTTTTCTCTGTACTTATATTCCATTGTATACATACTACAATTTCTTTATCCATTCATCCCTCAATGGACACTTGTTTCCTTATCTAGGCTATTGTAAATAATCCTGCAACAGACATGGGTGCGTGTGTCCATCTTTCTGAGTTGTGTTTTTGTTTCATTCAGATAAATACCCAGAAGTGGAATTACTATATCATATAGTAGTTCTATTTTTAATTTTTTTGAGGCACCTCCAAACTGTCATCCACAGGTGACTATACCAGTTTACATTCCCACCAATAGGGAACAAGGGTTCCCTTTCTCCACATCCTAGCCAACAATTGTTATTTCTAGTTTTTTTGATAATAGCCATACTAATAGGTGTGAAATGGTAGCTCACTGTGGTTTTATTTGCATTTATTTCCCTGATGATTAATGATGTAGGGCATCTTTTCACGTACCTGTTGGACAACTGTCTCCTTTGGAAAAATAACTATTCAGATCTTTTGCCCATTTTAAAATCAGATTGTATTATTTTTGCTATGAGTTGTTTGAGTTCTTTATATATTTTGGATATTAGCCCATTATCAGATACATGATTTGCACTTATTTTTTCCCACTTAGTAGGTTGACTTTTCATTTTGTTGATCATTTCCTTTGCTGTGCAGAAGCTTTTTAATTTAGTGTAGTTCCACGTGTTTATTTTTGCTTTTGCTGCTTTTGCTTTTGCTGTCAGATTCAAAAAATCAACACTAGGACCTGTGTCAAGGAGCTTACTGCCTGTTTCCTTCTGGAGTTTTATGGCTTCAGGTCTTATGTTCAAATCTTTAATCCATTTTGAGTTAATTTTTATATATGATGTAATAGTGGTCCAGTTTAATTCTTCTGCACATTGACTTAAGTATTTGCCTACAGTTAATGAGCTATTTTTTGTGAGACTTCTTGACTTACAGAAAACAGGTAAGAGTTGGCAATTAGTTAAAGAGCATATAGTTCAAACAAACAAAATAAGGGAGTCTCTATAATTGCTAAGGACTCCATCCTGGTCATAGTCCCTGTCTGAAAGAACTCAGGGTCTGGGAAAAGAGAAAATGTGAGGCAACAAATACATTGCATTACAGTACAATAGTAGCAGATGTTACACGAAGATAAAATGGAGGGAGTGATCATTGCTGACTACAAGGACAAAGGAGGAAGTGTTAAGCTATAAATCAGGTAACATAAAGACAAAAGTATTTAGCAATTAAAAGGTCACTGGCAACCTCTACTAACCAGAGTTAGAAGCAGAAGTTACTTTGCATTGCATTGCAGTGAATAAGGGGAGGGAAGTATAGAAAATCTGAGACTTACTAGAGAAAGTTACAGTCAAGCAATCAAAACCTGAGCAAATAGGAAAGCATATTCAAAATAATGCACTTAAAGGATAAATCTTCAAATTCACATAAACCAACTGGTGATTTAATGAATCAGTGAAAACAAAGGTTTTCTTCATAGTTTCATCAGACTTGTATCAAGGGTCGGATTACCACAATACTGTAACCACATGCTATCCACCATGAATGCATTTTGGGAAAGATCTCTTTGTCATCATCTATGAGAAATAGAAAGTAATCCCAAATTTAACACAACTAAATGGCAGTCTTCCAATTTTGCCATTTCAAAGTCATAAACATTAATACTACCTAAGAACACCAGTAGCTCTGCTTCAGGGTAAATGATTAAATATCATTTTATACTTAAAATATTAAATATTATCAGGGTAAATGATTAAATATCTTTACTCCCAAACCAAACACCTCTCCTAAACTGCTTGTAAGTTCCAAAAACCTAAACACCTCAGAGCACAGATAAAACAATAACCTAAAAAACTAGTTATTAAATTTTTTAAAAATGTCATAAGACTATAAAGGACACAGTTCCTTAATATTAGTGGAAGGTAGTTAAGTTGGAATAACAAAAATCTTTTCATTTCTGCATTTCAGATTTCTCCATGATTACAATAAATCATTAAGAACCAAAGTGTATGAAAAGTGTTTAATTCAGAATGGGTAACAGTCATATTCATTCCCTCTCCTAAAGTGAGAAGAGCCTCTTTAAAAGATGATTGATTGTCTCAAAGGAGAAGTTTGAAATTTAAGCCTGTTTCCTGTGTTGGCACTCTTGAATATAATTTTTTAAAAATTTGGAATTACCATGTATTTTAACTTAAAAAAAATCCTTGTCAAGTTACCTAATCCAAATTCACTTAAGTATTTACAAGAGTGAACTCTATTTGAGTAACAAAACAAGTCTGTACAGGAGCAGAGTAAGATGTTCACTCCTATTTAAAAGTACTGCTTGCTGAAAAATTTCTCTAGATGTAACATGTTTATGTGTAACTTTCTGTGGAGCTGAAGAAAAAGAAGGCTTACCTTAAAAGAAAAGCGCAGACGAATTGACTTTTCTAACTTCACTACCCATTCCTCAGACAGGTGCAGTTTGCCTAAAGCCCTCCCTCGATGAAGCAAGCCCCCACTCAGAAAAAGTGCCTCCCACACACGATTTATTTGGTTGCTGTAACACTTGGTTCCTAAGCCACAAACGGATTCCTTCTCAGTGGAGAGGATAAGCGTCAGAAAGAGTCTCAGGCTGTTTCAGTGACTGATCAATTCAGGTTCTCACTTGGGGATCCTGTTTAAACACAGATCTCTAAAACACTCCGTGATGTGGAATCCCAAGACAAGGTATATCCTACGATTAAACAGTCGAGGCACTTAAAATTTAAGGGTTGAAACTACCCACACAGCCTGTTCGGATTCTTATCAAAACAATAGCGTGTGGCACACGTCAGGCGGCCCACAGGCGCAGGGGGATAAAGAAGAGACTGTCTGAGGCTGGAGTTGAACTTGTCTTAACCCCCACCCCCAACTCCCACCGCCACCCGGCCACGAGAAAGTGAAAACCAGGGGCGCCCAGGGCCCTGCTCTCTCCTCCTCCTCTTCCCCCCGCCCGGCCCGGACGTCTTCCTCACCCGGTCTCCCGGGGGCGGGGACGCTGAGTTCCCCGGGGCCCCGAGTTAGTCACCCAGAAGAGGCGGTGACAGAGGGCAAGGCTCGCGTCGTGCACTCAGAGGCCTAGCCACACCGGGCGGGAGGCCGCTGGCCGGGGTTCTCGGGTCCCGGTTCCCGGACCCCCCGACCCCTCTTTCCCGATTTTAACCCCGCTCGCTCCCTCCCGCCCCTACACTAGGCAGCTCCGACGTCAGGCTCCACGCTCCACCGAGGAAACGACGCCCAGCCGGCCGTTTCCTGTCCCCGGGGCGGGGATTCCCTCTCCGGGCCGGGGGCTGGTGGCCCTGTGCCGCTGACCCGAGCGGGGATCCCGGAACTGGCCCCAGAGAGCGCGTGTGGCCGCGGCGGGGAGGAGCGAGGCGGGGAGTTTCCGCCGGCCGCGGCTGGGTGGCAGCCGCAGCTAGGAGCGGTCCCTGTGGCCGGCCAGGGACCCCAGCCTCCTCCACCGTAGCCCGCTCTCCCCATGCGTGCCGCAGCGGGCCGGAGCCCTGGAGCCCCGCGCAGTCACCGGCTCGGGCTCGGGGGACAAACGCTGGCCCGCTGCCACCCGTCACTTTCAAGTGGCCCCGCGAGGAGCCCAGGGCCAGGAAAAGGAGAGAGACAAAAGGACTGGGAAGGGAGTCCCCGCACGCCACGGCACCCCCGCGCCGGCCCGGCCCTTACTCGTAGTGGCGGAAGATCTCGTTGGTGACTTTACAGTAGAAAACTTCCTCGTCCGGCCGCAGGTCCGCGGGCGGCTTCTGTCTCACAAACGGCTTTCGGTGTAGCAGCGGCATCTCCCGTCCGCCCGCGGGCTCGCCCGGACCCTCGGCCGCCCGCGCCGGCTCCGCTTCCCTATCAAAATTGGAGGGAAAGGAAAGCCGGTAAGGTGGGGAGCGCTCGGCGGCGGCGTGGGCCGGTCCGTGCGCCGGGGAAGCTCGGCTGCCTTTTGTGTGACTGTCGCGCCTGCCGCTGCTGCGGTACTGCGCGAGCGGAGCCACCGCCGCCTCTGCCCTCCCCGCGCGCCCAACCTCCGTACGCCCCGCAGCCGGCTCACAATGGGGCCGCACGCCCTGCCGCGGGCGGGCGGGCGGTGCGGGAGCGGCGGCCCCCTCCCCCCGCGCCGGCTCCCAGCCCTCCGCCGCCGCCGCCGCCGCCGCAGGGCTCACAACGTGCTTGGCGCGCAGCCTGCCGGCCCGACGCCGCGAAAGAGCTCCCTGCGGGCGGACCCCGGCGCCGCTCCGCTTTGTTTCCCCGCTCGCCTCCGCTTCCCTGCGGAAGCCGGCCGGCTGCGGAGCGCCCACACGGAGCCCCTCACCTGCGAGCACGCCGACGGCCACTTCTCCACCTTCTCAACTACAAAAACAGCGAGCGGAGGCTCTGTCCTCCCCCAGGGGGGTCGCTCCTTGCCGGCCCCGCCGCGCCGCCGGCCCCCGCTCTTCCCGCTGCCACGGCCTGGCTCCTCGCGGGGGATCGCGTCCCACCGCCACTTCTCCGCCTCTCGGAGCTCCGGGGAAGTTTCTGATCTACTTTCAGCTCTGAAGGAGGAAGAGCTGTTGGGAGGAGCTTTTCACTTCTCGCTTCTACCTTTTTATTGGCTACTCGATGACTTTTACAGCCTGTCACTGATACAGGAAGAGACGGCGGAGAGCCTGGGAGAGCTACATTATTAATTAATGGAGCAACCCCTTGTGAAGAATCAGAAGCATCCTCCATGTTTGAGGTTATCAGCCAAAAGATCTAGGGAAAGCTCTGGGGTTTCAGAAACACGTGGCTAACAAAGTACAGCCTTCCTCTTCGAGTCTGGCACCATCGCTTCGTTACACTATGGGAAAAGATTCCAATTAACATTGAACTTATATTTTAAAAATGAGAAGAGAAATGAGGCATAAGAAAAAGTATTTTGATGTTTTCTTTAAATTAGAATTTTCCTGTCTAAAAAATACTGTGCTTGAAAAGAAAATGCCTTTCTTGACAGCAGTTCTCGGGTAATTCAAAGACTCAGCAGAGGAAAAGACCAAAAAAGTACGTGTTCGAAGGTATGTCTGTAGGACCCCCGACATATTTAGAGCTAAAAACTTACACCTTTAAAAACGAATATTTAGGATACGCTGAAAATATTTTGCAAAGGATCAATATTTAATCACTCAGAAGTTTAAAGATTATGGATTTACTGGTGAAATTTCCTCTAAAGCAACTTTTCCATTTGTTCATTTCCAATTGTGAAGCTAATTTTAATGTATATAATACATGTGTCTTTTGAATTAAAAGCATTTTTGAAGTTACTTTGTTTTAAATCGTCTTTTTTGCCCTTGACATGTGTTTATTTGCAGATTAACATAGAAGAACGAATCTAAGAGTAAGTTTGAAAAACAGTCAACAAAGATGGTAACTACCAATACTGTGAAATGTTCATAATTATAGAAACAATGTGGCATCATCTTTATATCTTCAAATTAAGTACATGTGTATTTTGGAGCAGAAAATGTAAGGAATCTCAAGAGTTGTCACTTTTTAACTTCTTTTCAAGATACTTTTACATTGGTTACTAGCAAAATAAAATTTTGTGAGATGCACAATATGCCTTGAGCTTCTTAAAAATCATTAATAAAATTAATGCACTTGACGTATGAATATATGTCACAGAGGCTTGGAAGTGCTCTCAGTATCAAGTATATTCTTTAGCCTTAAAAAAAAAATGCACTTGAAAATGTGATATTTTAAACTGGCCTCTAACTGATACACTAAGTGACAATTTATAATTCTCTGCATAAAAACTATTAATTTTCCTAGTGAAAACTTTAGAGCTCAAAAAGGTAGACTCAAAAGGGGGGCAAAACGGGTGGATAATTTTCAACTGATACTAAAGTATCACTTTCACAATTCAAAATCCCAATTTATTTGTTAAGCTAAAAACAGGTGAAATTTTCTCTGACTATGTAGCATTTATATTTCTGAGTGTCACTATTTGATAAACCGTTAAAAACAGTTTTGTTAAAATCATAAAAAAATAGTAATGTTGATTTTATTAAACACAAACTTTTAAACAATTGGATGTTTTAATACTAACAAAACTGAAATTTTATGGTACTTCATCAAAATACTATCATACAAAATTTCCCTACTACCATAATCAAAATTCAATAGTATCCTAACTCAATTCTCTAAGTTACATACATAGAATTATTTTAATGTGTGATTTTCAATTTGTGTTATACATAGTTGTTCATTATTAACTCACAATCATGTAAGTTTAGTAAATTATAATGAACATTTTTAAAAGTTCAGTTTTGATGTGTTCATAATACTTGATCAAATTACTAGCATACCTAACCTAGCTCAAAATAACAAAGTTATACTACATACACATTTACTACTAAAAGATGACCTAATGTATTGTTTATTTCATATTTTTGGTATCATGGTTACTTCCTTGCTTATTAATTACTGTTTCTAGGCTTTTGAGAGTGAGAAACTTATTGCTATATTCAGAAACTAAAGTTTACTGTCATGAAATAGGACTTGGTGTAAAAAAACTGGAAATATTGTAAAGGAAACTTTGAAAGACTATCACAGAAAAAGACAATAAAATTGAAATAATTTAAAATTTTAACAATTTAATTCAACTAAACACTTATCAGACTCCTCTTATGTGCCAAGACACTGTACTAGCTAATGTATAGGATACGATAAAAATGTGTCCTCACCTCAAACAATGTACAGTCTTGTAGGGAAGAGATTATGTAAAGCGAGCCAATACAAGAATTACGTGAGTCCTAATGGTCATGATTAGTATAATGCAAAAAGAGAAGTAGCAAAGTTGAGAAGAAAACATAGAAAGGTAGAAAGAGGACCCAGGATTGGTCCTATGAAGGCATCCAGGTGGCATGATTTGAAGGGCAACATTAGGCACCCCTGTGGGTGAAGACACCAATGGCCCCTGTTTAAATGTAAAATGTAAATATACTAGTTAGGCAGGACATACAGTAATCTAATATTATCAAGGCATAGTTTAATATTTGAAAAGAAATACTGCCTTAGATAGGTAAACACTAAACAGGACTATTAAATATATATATATTTAAATATTTGAGCTAGAACAGAATACTTTTCCTGTCTTCTTCTGACTGATTAAAAAAGGCTTTACTTAGAAGGTTTGGAAGACAGTAATTCCTTAGAGCTATAAGAAACCTTTGGGAACTCTTCTCTCATTTTGCAGCTGAGGAAACTGAAGCTTAGGAACTAGAATCCAGTCTCTTTAGACCATGCTGATCTCCCTTGGAGTTAATAATATCTAATTTTCTTGTATACCCCACTCATATTCTATCTACAAATGAGCTAAAATACCAATTCAACTCCTTCCTAAACTGCTAAAATGTATAAGGGAATAAGATATATTACTCATGATCAGAAATAATTTATTTTTGAGAATAATCCAGGAAAACTGGTGGTAATAAAAATTTTTAATTTCTCTAATTGAACAACCGATGAGTCCTGTCTCCATGCTTCAGTTAACACATTTAATAAATATAAACATTTCATGTCCCTTACCTCTAAGTAGCAGTTATAAAAGTAAAGTATAGCTGCTTTGAGCTCTTCTGAGAAAGATGTCTTATAAAAACATGCAAGGAATGTCTTTAACTTCATAACTTCTTTCCTCAATATCTCTATCTGACACCTGTCTCAACCTTTCTATGTTCTCTTTTTAACATCTTTCTAATTCATGACATTTTACCTATAAAAGATTTCTATACATTGTTCTTTAGAAGCAATGAATATGTTTCCTCTAATAACTGAAACCACTGGCCTAGAGTGGTTCTAGACCTTAGCTGCCCATTGAAATCACCAGGGGGCTTTTGAAAAACACTGATGCCTGGGCTATACCCTAAACCACTTAAAAATAATATCTGGGGTAGGCATCCAGGCATTTGGAGTTTAAAAATCTATTCAGGTGATTCTAATGAACTGCCAATGCCAAGAACTGTTATACGTAGAGAGATTGGATTGTTAATGCTAAAGTGGTAATGTTGGCAAATTTGGAATGCAGTTTTAAATTCAACCCCTCGGGATTAAATCCCTGAATTACAGGGTGGTAGTAGCCGTTGGAAGAATAGTCTATGACCATCATAATCACAGTACTAGTTTACATTTAATGACTGCTTCCTGTTTGTCAAGTTTTGTGCAAAGGGCTTTAATGAATCATCTCATGAAATTCTTACAACAAACTAAGTACTATTTATCATTACCATTTTACAGATGAAGCCACTGAAGCCCAGAGAGGTTAATTAAGTAGCATACCCAAGGTCATACAGCCCAGAAGCAGAAAAGCCCAAATTATCAACTCCAAAGTCCAGGCTCTTTACTGCTGCTCTCTCTTCCCATGGGACTGATTTGCTAATCTACCTCAGATATAAACTGAAACAGGGAACTTGATCCGGTGCACTAACCAATTTAGAACTTGTAATGATTAAGAATATTAGTCATAAAAGTACTAAAGGGAACCATGAAGAATTCAAAAAATTATCTCAGAGTGGGGAAAGCCTAAGTATAGCACAAAGCCCAGAATCCATAAAGATAATTCTAAATAAAAATAAGAAATGTCTGCAATGACAAAAGCTATCATTAACAAAGCTGGAAGACAAACATTAGATTGGGAGAAATTATCTGCAACTCACTGACAAAGGCTAATTTCCCATTTCCCATTATCTAAGTAGTAATAAATCACAATAACCCAAGAGAAACAGAAAAGAAAATACAAATGGCTTTAAAACATATAAAAATAAGAGAAGTGCATAATAAGAGAAATGCCAATTTAAACTATACCAAGATGACATTTTTTCATCCTTCATATGTGCAAAGATCATCATATGTTGGTAAGTCTGTGGGGGAAATAAACACAGCCTCTACTAGGGGAAAATCGGCAACACTGATCCAAAATCACAAATCCACATAGAAGTTCCATCTCTAGGAAGATACCTCACAAATATATTTGAATACTAGACTCTTTATTTTGGCTTTGTTAGGAATAACATAATACTAAAATTAATGGAAATGTCCCCCATAATTAAATAAATTATGATATGTCCATACAATGGAATAGCATGCAGACATAAGACAGAATGAGTGAGTATCTAAAAGAAAAGCAAGGTGTGGAAAAATATGTTGGGAGGGGTTTATATATATATATATATTTGCTTGATACATAAAATGTATCTCGAAGTACACACAGGAAAATAACACACTGGTTGCCTCTGGGAAAAGACTTGCTAGGGCACAGGGATGAAAGGAAGACTTAACTATAGAAAGATGAGTAAAAATTAAGATGGAGTAGACAGTAATGAGGCAGGTCAGGACAGATAGCTGATGTAATAAAGTCTTTCCACTTCACAATTGGAAGTTAGTTTAGAACTGCAAATAAAAAGTAAAAATGTCTGTGTCAAATATTTTACAGTGCTTCACATAATACATTTCCCATGATAGGAGTTCAATACGTATTTGTTGAATGGATGAATAGTCTGATGGACATACAAAATACAAATTTAATTTGATCACAGTGAAATAAATAGAATCCGATGAATGCCTGCTTTTATCTTAACCTGGGAATAGAATTTAGATTACACATTTCTGAAGAAGTTTCTCTAGGTTGCTTATGTTAATAATTAGTTATAAACCAATTTACAGAACAAATCATGCTATGTTCCACCAAATAGATTTACTATTGTTCTAAACAGACATACAAGGAACAAGCCTTTAAATTACAGAGTTCTTTTTCTTTTCTTTTTTTTATCAACTGCAAAACTATTTTTTAAGTTTTAGTTTATCTGTTGTAAATTAGCTCTCAGATAAAAGTTTCACTAAAATTTGCCATCTCATTTACTGGCTAAGTCCAGTATACTGGAGTACAAAATAGTGGAATATATTTTGTTTCTTTTTTCTTTTACTTTAGTGTCCAGGCTATAACCTACTATTAGATATCATTTTAAGTTATTACAATGAAAAAAAATTTTTTTTAAGATTTACTACAAAGCCTGGAACACAGTAGAAACTCAAGACCTATTGTAGAAGTTGTATGTTCTTTCACTTAAAAAAAAATCTTAATCATTAATATTTGTAATATTCAATTTAAAGTATTTATAGTTAGGACCATATCATTTTTTACCAGTTAGTTCATGTTGTTGAAGCATGGTATTAACAATATCAATACTGAAAGTCTGACACCAATAACTAGCTCCATATCTCATATATCCATACACTGACTCCCTGGCAGTTGTGGGTGAAGAGATAGAATTAAGACAATTAAAATTCTGCACTCAGTTTTGAACATACAATTAAATTCTCATCTAGAGTTTCTGTTGAAATATGTACTAATGCTATAGGTGCTATAAAATAAAAAATTTAGTGTTTTCTTTTTATTTCTGTTGGCCATCGTTATATCTGGAACTACCCTATTTTCTCTAGTTGAAATGTTTAGGTCAAAATACCCATCCGTGATTTCCTTAGCACAACTCTTGTGTCACTCCAAGCTACAAGTAAACTATTTCTTAAGAACTTTTTAGCATTTAAACACAACATCCCTGGCATCTAGGAACCAGTTACCTACCAAACAAGCATCTTGTCTATTTCAAGTACAAAAACCAATTCTGCAACACTAAACACCTTTCTTTTTCCCATTTCAAACTTACCTCTTAAAATAAGACCTGACCCTCAGTTCCAGTGTGGTAGGCAGAAAAATAGCCCCCAAAGATATCCACAGGCAAACCCCCAGAACCTGTGAATATGTTACCTTTCATGGCAGAAGAAATTTGCAGATGTGGTTAAGGTTAAGGACTTTGAGAATGGGGGAGACTTGCTTGGATTATCCAGGTGGGCCCAGTGAAATTGCCTGAGTACTTAAAAGTGGAGAACCTTTCCTGGGTGTGGTTAGAGATACATGGTATGACTGAAGAAAGATGAGATGTCACTTTGCTGGTTTGGAGTGGAGAAAGGGGGCTACAAACAAGGAAACAGTGGTCTCCAGAAGAAGAAAAGAGGTGAGAGAACCGATTCTCTCCTAGATGCCTGCAGAAAGGAACATAGCCCTGCCTGCACTCTTATTTTTGCCCAGTGAGAACTGTTAGACTTCTGACCTACCAGTAAGTTTCTGATAATTTGTTAGAGCAGCAGTAAAAAATTAAGGCATCCAAGTGCCCATCTGAAAATATTCTTAATCCTCAGCTAGTTTTTATGGCAAAAGCGAAGGGTACCTTTGAACCTTAATGAATGATTTAGCTCTTTCAAGCTGAGGTTATTAGCAACTGCTAGAGTTTTCTGTAATGATTCATCCAGCTGCTACCTCTTCAAGCTGAAAAATTCATCTAATCATTTCGTATGCCTCATTACCTTACCTATCTACAACCACAACATACATACAGTCAGAATTAGCATGTATATAGTAAGAAAATGATTATAAGTGGACAAAGACTTTTTTTCCTTATTGGATTCTATCTCCTCATACCTTCTTAGAAATCTTGCCACATCAGTCGTCTTCCCTCTATCTAATATTAAGCTCTCCATCACCACTGAGATTTCTACCCTTAGGCTGTAATCTAGTGCAAGTCTCTTTCATTGTGGGGGTGGGAAAATTAAGTACATCTCTATTTTCAGCACTGTTTCTCTTCTCTTCCCAACCAACATTTAAAAAAGGAAACCTATGCTCCTTGTCTCTACTTCTTTATTTCTCAACCTTCCGTAGCCTTCCTATACTTCCCTAAAACTGCTCTTGATTCTGACCTCCTACTTGCGAAATCTGATAGACTCTCACAAGAGAAGAGTCCACCTAATTCACTTGCTCCTTGACATCCTTTCCTAGCTTGTTCTCACCTCTTCTCCTCAACTTACTCCCTAAACCCTCATGTTTTCCAGCTTGTTTTCATCCATTCTCTTCTCTCATCACTTCATAGGGAAGCCTTTTCTAAATCAACATGTCTTCCTGTATTAGCTGCCCCCATTCTCATTGGAATATGAACTCCTCTAAGACCTGCTTGCTTCCTCAGGGACTCTACCCAGCTCTTTGAAGATTTTTGGGATGAGTAAAACCTCATCAAAATGATGTTTTATAAAGGTCAATATGGGTGTGGCATTTAAGACTGACTGGAGTGGGTAGAGCCTGGAGGCAGGGAAACCAGTTGAGAAGGCATAATAGAAATACAAGTATGGAATGACAACATCCTGAATTATTGCCTTGGCAATGGAAGGGAAGAAAAGTCATGAGAAATATTTGTAACAGAACTTGGTGACAGATTAAGGAAGGGAGAGGAAAAGTCAGAGAGGACCCACAAATTTTGTACCTGGGAGACTACAAACGTAGTAACACCATTAACAGAAATGGGTTAATCAAGCATAGAATATGTTTGGGAGAAAGATGAAGCACTCAATTTTAGATACGGAACATCAAAGCAGTCATGCCATACAGTTGGAAGACTGGGCTCTGAAATCAGTTGAGAAATCAGGATTGAAGGCTAGATTACAGAACTGTTCCCAGAAATATAACAAAAGCTGCTAAATTTGAGAGTACAATAGTACCCCATTATCCAAGGTTTTGCTTTCCATGGTTTCAGTTATTCATGACCAACTGTGGCTCAGAAACAGATGATCCTCCTCATGTGTCATCAAAAATTCAATAGTGGCTTAACACTATGGCACAATGCTATGTCATTCGCCTCACTCCATCTCGACATGTAGGTATTTTACCATCTCACATCATCATAGGAAGAGTGAGTATAGCACAATAAGATATTTTGAGAGAAACCACATTCACGTAACTCCTATTACAATATATTGTTATAATTGTTCATTGTATTATTAGTTATTGCTGGTAATTTATTATGTGTTTATTATAGTCCTCTAAATCATTAAGAAGAGAATTTGTTTTTGTACTTGAAATAGAAACTCTTATGTGCATGATTTATAAATTAAATGTTATCACAGGTATGTATGTACAGGAAAAAACATAATACATATAAGGTTCAGTACTACCTGAAGTTTCAGGCATTCACTGGGGGTCTTGGAACATATCTCCTGTGGATAAGGGGGGACTACTGTATTAACTTACAAATTTGTATATAAATATTAATATGTAATTGATATTTGCTAAATAAATACATCTCTTTATATTCTTTCTCCTATTCAAGTACCCCACCCAAATACCAGGATGCTCAAGACTCACCAGCACTCCAGAATACCTTACTGTCCCCCGCTCAGTTACCACCAACATTTGCTTTTTCTGTTGCTTCTTCCTGGTTTATCATTGCAAGATGTTACAGAAATGTGCCCTCTAATCTTAGGGGCCTTCTTTTTAAGTCATCTTATGTTGACATTCTACTGAGCACCCTACAAAAAGTTTTTCTAAACCTTTTCATTTTTCTCAAACCTTCAACCTGATCTTCCTTTCTTAGCGTTACTTTGCTCTAGGCACTCATCTTACCTCCTAATTTATTTGCCATTCAATGTGACTTCTGTCCTCAAGTCTAATTTTCTTTTATTTTCACCTGACCCTTTTCCCCTTCCCTATTGTCTTCTTCTTTCCAAGACTGTATCTGAGCTTTCGAACACACTCCTTTCAATCTCTAGGACCTTATTCCACAACTTCTCTCTCTAATATCTGCTCACTTCACTTGCTCCTTTCTTTTGACCAACATATTTAAGTCCACCTTATCTCTAAAAAACCTTTTTTCTCTTCACTTTGATTCCTGTGAGCTACCATCTTCCTGTTCTTTTTTTTTTTACTACTAAGTAATATAAATTACACAACTGTGTGTAGTTCTTGATAGTGGTTTGAATTCTTACAAAACTTTTATTCATGTTAATATGTCCTATATGTTTGTGTCAGGGTCTCCAAAATAAGTTTCTGTTGGGAAGGAATCATATTATAAATTAATCATGAAGTGTTTTCAGGTATGCCTAATCAAGAAATAGTTGTGAGATTTGGGATGCCAATTTCTAAAAATGATATACTACTACTTTGCCTTGATCTGTCTCCAAGGAGTTAAGATCATAAATGCACTAGAGTTATCATGTGATGGTTATCTCTTAGTCATAAGTTAGGGTTCTTCTGATGTTTATAACAATAGCAATTATACCCATTTAAGTCTGTAAGCAAGAGTCTTGGGCAGTCCCTATGGCAACAAGTGGAGATATTTGCAAGAGAAGTGGACAGTCAAGTTTTAAACTTAGAAGGCACCATGACAACACTAAATTTTCCATTATTAATTTAGATACAATCAATCTTACTTCATAAAAGTTATTTTTTTTAAAAACTTTCTAGCAAGAAGGTTGACAGTGCCTTCTCCTCTGTACTCTACATATACACCTACATTTTTCTTTCTATCCTAAAAAGCTACCTTTTAGCCCTGTTCCGTTAGAGCTGTCTTCCTGATTATTGATGCTAAGTATTTGGATTTAAGGGCTAAAGAATAAAATATTTAAAAACTTAATTATTTTTATAACCAACTTTTATCAAAAGTTATTTTTATGATTTTCAAAAATATGTGTTTTATGTTACCCCAAGAAAATTAAGGCCCCACAAGTAGAAAACTTCTAAAAATATTTAAGGATATTGTGATTTACAGTAAGGCAAGTTTATTCCTTGCAGTTAAGTGTAAAAATCATTCAGAGAGCAACTTCTAGGTATAAAGCACTCTGCCAAGCATTGAGCTTAATATTTAATATCAGGAAGTCATAATGGCTCAGATTAAAGCTCTATGTTGCAAACAAGTATATAAATACATTCTCTGTATATTATTACTCTCATTTTATAGATAATAAGGCTACAGTTTAGCAGGGTAAAGAAATTATCTTAGTTTCCACAGTATGCTAGTGGGAGAGCTGGGATTTGAATTGATTGATGAGATGTCAATGTCTATTCATTCAACAAATATTTCTGAGTGCCTTCTATATGCCAGACACTGTTCTAGAGACCTGGGCAACATAAGGGAATAAAATAGAATAAAATCCCTTCACTTTGGTGCTTACAGTCACTAGCTGACATCTCCTCTGTCTTCTCTCCTGCCATTAATCTACACAAACAAAGAAAAATTCACTTTCCCATGATTAACCCTTCTGCATAGGTTGTTGAGTTTATCACCTTTATCACAAGCCTCCTGGATTAATCAATTATTGTCTTTTCTCCTGGGTCCATCCAATTACACAAGTCTAATCTTGAAAAATGTGTCTGCATGTCCATATTTCCATTTCTTTTTCTGGTCTTGCTCCATACCCAAAGACCATAGCACTCATTCTCTCTAACTCTCTGCTACCTGGTTTTCTTTCTAAAGGTTGTTTACAGTCTTCATGCTTCTCATTTTGTCTACAACATTTAACCATACTGACCACTCCTGAAAACTCCTTTCTTGATTGCTGAGAAGTTACCTTATCCTGGCTTTAAAGGAATGATGTTTCTACATCCATAAGACTATTTTTAAGAAGGAGTAGACCTTTATTTTTAATATCTTTCTGATTCAAACAAGATGATACATATTCTTATTCATTGTATCATGTTTTTAGTTGGAAAGTAAAGATAACTACAAGCTCATAACTCAGAAGGTGAGTCAGAACTGTTTCTGACTCAAGATACACAATCAGAAGCAGATACAAGAATTTTAAAAGCATGGATTTGGAGTCATTTAAAGTTGGACAAGTCCCACATAAATCAAGGGTATTTCAGCCCAGTAATAACAGTGTTTATTATAGTCCTCTAAATCATTAAGAAAAGATCATGTTCAGTATACTATTCAGGAGTGTGAGAATATGTATACTGTGTATTATATATATGTATATGTTGTATATATGTTGTATATACACACACATATGTAAACACTTTCCATTGTGAAATACACAGAACAGTACACAAAATAAACACACAGCTCGATGAATTATAAAAAATACTACCCTTAAAGGGAACATAGCTTGCACCCCAATGTTTATGATGTTCATTAATGTTGTTACACATAGCTGTAGTGTATTCATTTTTGTTACCATGTGGTATTTGATCATGTGCATTTACCGTAATTTATTCAATCTTCTGTTGATGAACATTGGGTTGTTTGCAGTTTTTGCCTATGAATATTCTTGGATATGTCTCTGGGACATGTGAACGTACAGTTGGGGCGGAATCGCTGGGTCATAGAATACACATATTCTTAGCTTTGATGCAGCCAAATTGTCTTCCAAAGTGGTCATACAAACTGGCACCAGCAACATTACATAAGTTCCAGTATCTGCATATCCTTACTAATACTTGGTTTTATCTTTCTTTTTAGCCATTCTGGTGTGTATCTAGTAATTATCTCCCTGTAGCTGAAATGCATATTATCCTGATTATTACTGAGGTTAATTCTCCTTTTATATGTTTATTGGCCATTTACATTTTTCTTTGGTGATATCTTATTCAGATTTAAACGATTAAGTGTTTGAAATAAACATAATAAATTTTGTTAGGTGGAACAGGAACAAAGAACAACCATTAAAGCTCTTTAATTTTGCTACTGGGCTCCCTGAGTTGAGGCAAAAAAAAGTCCAAAAATTGCTCTCCATGACAAGGGAGAGTCTGGACTGAGCTAGAGGCCAGCAAAATTAGGGAAAATATTACTTTCTCAATAAGCTTTAGAGAAATTTCAAAGCTTAATGTATAAGTTTTGTGGAGTCTAAGAGAACATGGAGGCTGGAGCCAGAGCATCCCTGCTCTATCACATTCCCTCCTAGGCCTCAGAGAGCGAATGCATTAGCTTCGGGTTCTAGTGGGTTTTGGTAGTAGCAGAGTATCTCATAACCAGAAAGAATGTTTTAGAGAGGGACTGTAAGCCTGACTAGTCCTCCTCATAAGCTAAAAGTGAAGCTGCAGTGGGGGCTGGGACTGGAGGGACAGCCAACCACTGGGTGATCATATATGGGAAATGCACAAGTTCATAGAAGAGTTTCATTTCCCCTCAACGTTAGATTATTGAAGCTTTTGGTAAATTCTGTTCTGTTAAATGAGAAGACTCCCTCAATTGCCAGACATCCCTGTACTAGTTGAGGATAATTAATCATGATAGAGAAAAAGTAGCTGTTGCAGAAAGCAAATGCCTTTTAAATTTCCATTTGGCACATAAAGCCTTGGGAAAAGAAAGGTTTCCTCATCTATAAAGAGTGGAGATAAATTCCAGACTCATAAATGTTTCTATGTGAATTCTATCAAAACTTTAAGGCATATTATAATCAATAACATCTAATCTATTCTAGAAAATAGAATGCTATGGAAAGCTTTATTATTCATTTTACAAAGTTAGCATAACCCTGAGAACATAATCTGAGGCACATAGCACATAAAAAAAGAAAACCACAGACTAATATCCTTTATGAAAATTGGTGCAAAAATATCCCAAATAAAATATTGGCAATCAAATCCAGTAACATATTAACAGAAAAACTCGCCCTACCCCAAGAGCTTATTTTGAGAATGAACAGTTGGTTCAACATTCAGAGATCAATCCTGTAAATAAATTTCACCACATTAATGAATCAAAAGAGTAAAAATCCAAGATCACCTTGAAAGAAAATAAAAGAGAACTTGATAAAATTCAGTTTCTATTACTGGTCTGTAAAAAACAAGCAGAAGTGTAAATGAAGTCACAATAAAGCATAAATAGCAAATTTCAAACTTAAATTAAAAATTTAGCTACATTTCCATCCAAAGTGAGAATAAAAATTCCCTACTGTTGCTATTACTCATATCTGTTCAGAAGCTAGCTAATAAGATGAGAAAAAGATAGGAGATACAGATACTAAAACACAAGAGAAATTTATCTAATGTGTAGATGAACTAATTGTCTGGAAAGCCATGAGTCAACTAAAAGAACTATTAAAACTTATGAGAGGTTTAGGAAGATGTTTGGTTACAAGATAACTTTCCAAGATTATCTTGTACTGCAAGATACAGTAGCAGAAACCATTTGAAAAATATAAGGGAAGACATATTCCATTCAAAAAGAGCCCAAACTAAGGCTTTTGCACTTGATATTTCTTCTGCTGGAAACACTTCCCCTAGATTGTCTGCCACTGTCTCATTTCTTTCTCATCTCAATTTCCTGTTCTTTAGAAAGGCTTCTCCCCATTCTAGACCCAGAAGCTACTGAGCATTTCCAGAGGTAGACTCTGCTATGTTTGCATGTGTTTACTTTCCCTCCTGGGTACACAACATATTTCTCAGCTTTCCTTCTTGTTAGTTGGGTCCATATGCCTGAGTTTTGGCTAATGTAACACGGGAAAAACTGCCACTTCTAGAGTGAAAAACCTCTTAAGCACTTCTCAGCTCTCTCTTCTCTGTGGATTGTGCTAATGTCAATTTCCTGGTTTTGATAACTGTATTGCACTTATGCAAGATGTTGTCGTTGGGGGAGACTGGGTGAAGAGGGACCTCTCTGCACATTTAAAAAATAACTTCCTGTGAATCTGTTATTATTTTAAAATAAAAAGTTTGAAGTGTTGCACAGACCACAAGTGGAAGCTAAAAAATGCAGTTTTAGAGTCCCTAGTATGTCAGACCCTTATTAGACCTACCTGGAATGCTATTTCTAGGGAACAGTGGGACTTAAAAAAAAAACATGTAAAGATAGATGGATTCCTTGTCCTATCTGGAATGCAAGTTTTCAATTCTAAATTAGCATACCATCATGAACTTCCTGCCTTTTTGACCACTGACAGACCACCCCCTTTAGATCAGTGAACTAGTATTTTTTGCTGGTTTGTGTTGTCTTGCCCTGGAAGTAAATAAATGCAGTTCCCCCTTCAGAAAAGGGAAGGAGGAATAGACAGATAAATCAGTGGAGCAAAAGACAAAGTCCAGAAATAGCCTCAATATAGATAAGAATTTAGAATACAAAAAGGTAGAACTTTGAAGTGGGGGGAAGATGGATCAGTCAAAATGGTATTGAGTCAACTGGCAAACTATTTGGGAAAAAACTCAATTACATCTCTGTCTTATGTCTTATTTCACATGGAATAAATATTTGAAAAGGAAAACATAGAAGTATAAGTCATATTATTCTAGCTTAATAGTCTACTATTAGGAGAAAATAGAAGCGTTACGTAAACTCGGTATGGAGAAAAACTGCCTAAGCGTGACATAATAGGTGGGAATAAAATGGAATAGACTGACAGACTTAACTATTTACAAACAAAATCTTTATTTTAAATCTACAAGTAAAATGAAAAAGCAGATGGAAAACTTACAGAAATATTTTTAATAATTCTGACAGGTAAAGGTTTAGTATCCTTAATGGATACAGAGCCCTTACAAACAAAAAATAACCCAATAGAAAAATGAGCAAAGGACATGAAGTCCCTTATAAAAGAAAAACTAGAGATGACCAAACGTTTGTGAAAAGATGTCTCATTAGAAATTAGAGAAATGCATACAAATTTTCATTTATTAATCTTCAAGGAATAAATTTGCCCACTTTTTTTTCCCAAGAACTATATTTCCCAGAAATTTTGGGTACTGTGGGCAAAGACTTATATATTAGTATGTTCATCAAAGTTCTACTTATATAGTAAAAAGAAAAGAAAAAAATTGAAAGGAAAAGAAAATTCAAATGTTTAGGGTATAGGCAAACAATTGACTGCTGTACTGCCATTAGAAATGATGTTATAGAGGTGTATTTTACTCCCATGGAAAGATATTTTTAATGTATGGTTCAAACAAAAAAATGTTACGAAGTGGTATTCATGATATGTCTTGTAAATATATCAAAATTTTAACTCTGGCTAGCATTTATTTCTGGATTGAGGGGTTAGTTGGTGTTGTTTCTTATTTGTACTTAAAATTTTTTTGCAGTTTTGACTTTTCCATAATGGGAGTATATTGCTTTCATAATAATAAAAATAAGGTTAGCTGAGTTTGGTTTGTCTTCAAATGCAGCAGTTCAGTAATTTTTATGACTGAAGACAATACATGGTGCAAACTTAATGGTAGCCTTGGGGAAAAGGGTTGTTTACAATACATGATGAAATAGCTTGTTTTTGGCTATATTATTACATACGAAGAGTACAAAATGCACAGACAGATGCCCCCAAAGCAACCATGCCTATTCTTAAAGTTTGGCTGATTCCACCTGTCACCACACTTCTTGTTTAGGTAATACAAATGCAACTGAACACCATTTTCTTTCTCCTTTATAGTGCTTTCTGTTAATGATATTGGGAACTTCATACACAAAAATACAAGAAAAAATGGCTTTTGAAAATTATTGCTCTAGTAAATTCATTTATCATTCAGTCTATTCACGAGCAAAGGCCACATGACCCTAAGCACTGATAACACATTTCTCAGTCTTCTAATTGTTTCTTTTTAATGAGAAAGTTAATTGCTACCTTTCAGAGAAAGTCCTAAGCACAGCATCTTCCCATGACCAGCACTTGGTTTTATCCTCCATTCCTCTTAAGAAGTTTAACAAGAGTCTTTCTACACAGGAGCAAAATCAAAGTTCTCCATGTTTTTGTTCATCTTCCCAACCAGGAGTGCGACTGATCATGCCTTCTCTCCACTGCCTGAGACCTCTTTTCTACTTTTAGGCTTTGATGTTCATTTCAACTTGAATTTTCCTTTTTAAAAATGCTGGGAAGGTGCCCAGCTCTCTCTATAAATTTTTCTAGTGGCAACAAATAGAAACTCATCCCAAGCTCTTGACTAGGAAGAACTAGTATTGTCAAAATGGCCATCCTGCCTAAAGCAATCTACAGATTCAATGCAATGCCTATCAAAATACTGACAGCATTCTTCAACGAACTGGAACAAATAGTTCTAAAATTCACATGGAACCACAAAAGACCCCGAATAGCCAAAGCAATCCTGAGAAGAAAGAATAAAGCAGGGGGAATTAGGCTCCCCAACTTCAAGCTCTACTACAAAGCCACAGTAATCAAGACAATTTGGTACTGGCACAAGAACAGACCCACAGACCAGTGGAACAGAATAGAGAGTCCAGATATTAACCCATACATATACAGTCAATTAATATACGATAAAGGAGCCATGGATATACAATGGGGAAATGACAGCCTCTTCAACAGTTGGTGTTGGCAAAACTGGACAGCTACATGTAAGAGAATGAAACTGGATCATTGTCTAACCCCATGTACAAAAGTAAATTCGAAATGGATCAAAGACCTGAATGTAAGTCATGAAACCATAAAACTCTCAGAAAAAAACATAGGCAAAAATCTCTTGGACATAAACATGAGTGACTTCTTCATGAACATATCTCCCCGGGCAAGGGAAACAAAAACAAAAATGAACAAGTGGGACTGTATCAAGATGAAAAGCTTCTGTACAGCAAAGGACACCATCAATAGAACAAAAAAGGCATCCTACAGTATGGAAGAATATATTCATAAATGACAGATCCAATAAAGGGTTGACATCCAAAATATATAAAGAGCTCATGCACCTCAACAAACAAAAAGCAAATAATCCAATTAAAAAATGGGCAGAGGAGCTGAATAGACACTTCTCCAAAGAAGAAATTCAGATGGCCAACAGGCACATGAAAAGATGCTTCATATTGCTAATCATCAGAGAAATGCAAGTCAAAACCACAATGAGATATTACTTCACACCAGTAAGGATGGCCACCATCCAAAAGACAAACAACAACAAATGTTGGCAAGGATGTGAAGGGGAACCCTCCTATACTGCTGGTGGGAATGTAAATTAGTTCAACCATTGTGGAAAGCAGTATGGAGGTTCCTCAAAAAACTAAAAATAGAAATACCATTCGACCCAGGAATTCCACTTCTAGGAATTTACCCTAAGAATACAGCAGCTCAGTTTGAAAAAGACAGATGCACCCCTATATTTATCGCAGCACTATTTACAATAGCCAAGAAATGGAAGCAACCTAAGTGTCCATCAGTGGATGAATGGATAAAGAAGATGTGGTACATATACACAATGCAATATTATTCAGCCATAAGAAGAAAACAAATCCTACCATTTGCCACACCATGGATGGAGCTAGAGGGTATTATGCTCAGTGAAATAAGCTAGGTGGAGAAAGACAAGTATCAAATGATTTCACTAATCTGTGGAGTATAAGAACAAAGAAAAAAACTGAAGGAACAAAACAGCAGGAGACTCACAGAACCCAAGAATGGACTAACAGTTACTACAGTTACTAAAGGGAAAGGGACTGGGGAGGATGGGTGGGAAGGAGGGATAAGGGGAAAAAAGGGGCATTACGATTAGCAGACATAATGTGTGTGGGGGGCCATGGGGAGGGCTGTACAACACAGAGAAGACAAGTAGTGATTCTATAGCATCTTACTACGCTGATGGACAGTGACTGTAATGGGGTATGTGGTGGGGACTTGATAATAGGGGGAGTCTAGTAACCATAATGTTTTTCATGTAATTGTACATTAATGATAGCAAAAAAAAAGAAGTCACGGGGGTGAGAAGTACAGCATAGGGAATATAGTCAATAATATTGTAATAACTTTGTATGGCGGCAGATGGTAACTACACTTAGAGTGAGCATTCTGTAATGTATAAAATTATTGAATCACTATGTTGTATACCTTAGACTAATATAATATGTTTTACTAACTACACTTAAAAAAAAAGAACAAGCATGGTATTGAAAAAAACAAGTGAAAAATTAAAGTGCCAAGGAAGCAAAAAAATAAGATTCTCAGGGACTTGCTTTCATGGAGTATCTCTGTCTTTCCTACTATTTAGCTTCCCAACTAAAAGCATTTTCTCCCTCTTCTAAAAAAGGAGCAAGTTTTGTTTTAGCTTGAACATTGCTTCCTTGGCTTTCAAATGGCCTTAGGTTTGTACCTCATCTGTTAGTAACACATAACTTTCAGTGCATGTCCTCAAGGACAGCCTTAATTTTACTCTAACTTTGTTCTTCATAATAATGGGGTTACCCTGCATCTTCTGGATTCCATCCCTACTGCAAGCTTGGACCTTAGGGATTATATTAAAATGTTAAGATTCTGGAGAGACAATCAACACAGAAGTTTCTTTGCAACTTGCACTTATCTGTTTCTTGCATTATCTGTGTGCAGTTTAAAATTTGAAGCAAAGTAGCAGATTAAAAAAAAAAGCAACTTGGATTATAGAATTCTGTGTTTTTGTTTGTCTTTTAATATTACAAACACATTCCAAAGCTGTTGCAACCAGTCTGTCAAGAACAAAAGCTCATTAATGTGTCTCAACGGTCAGATAAAACATAAATTGCAGTAAGTAGGGCTAATTTACAAAATGAGCAAGGCCCAGGAAAAACTTACGGGTTCCAAAAGTTCTTATGTAACTTTAGTTGACCAGAATAAAAACTATTGCCTCCAAATTATATTTTGTACAAGTCAGATGTATTTATATAGACTAAGCCATTGTTCTGCAAGTACAGATTAAGAATACATATTAGACTAAGCACATATCTTCTCAAGAAATCACTTCCTGTACCTCCCTGCAAGCACTCATAGCACTGGACAGTTCTTTCCCTTATAACGCTTTGTACCCATTTGTTTGCGTCAACAATCCTGTGTGGCGGGTAGGCAGGGACAGTGCCTTCCTCCTCTAAAACAATGCCTGACACATTGTAGTCCCTTATTTAATATAACCTGTAAAAGTGAATGAATGATGAATGAATGGATAAATACTATGAAGAATCTGGAATATATTTTTCTGTGTCTCTACCAATGAACTTGAGGAGATTCAAAATAGAGTTTGTCCTTTTCTTGAATCAAAACAAGGTTAAAATAAATACATATTAAAAGTGGGATGGAAAGAACACCAACAGCAGCCAGGAGATAGATTTAGTCTCTGCCATTAACTCCATTCACTAAATTTCTGGTGCTGGGCAGGATTCAATTTTCTTAGTGGTGGGGTTAGCATATCTATAAAATAAGAGGTTTAAGTTAGATGCCACAAATTTATAGATTTTTTTTATGAGGCCCCTCATTATTCCATAGCACAGAAATGTATCTTTGTGCTTTAGAAAACTTGGCATTAAAACACTTTGGATTGATTGTTAATTATAGGGAGATCATTTGCTCTATATGCCATTGTCTTCCTGCATTAGTAGAACAGCAGCTTTGCAAACACCTCTGGTATAGCACTTGTCATTTCACATTATTATTGTTTACTTGATGGTTTCTCTTATTAGACAGCTAGCTCCACAAGGACAGGTGCCAGTGCTGGCATATCTTATGCATCATTGTATTACCACCTCTAGCATGTCTGATGCACAGTGGACCTCTAAATATATTTTTTGAAGAGGAAATTAATTTTTAATATTTTAGGACTACCTTGAACTAGTTCAAGCATAAAGTTTCATGTATTTCTCAAGGAGCTCTACTTTTAAATTTAGGAGTTTTATGGTTATTTTAAACTCGTTTGTATTTCTCCATGACTTGTGCCATTATTGTTATATAAGTTTTGTTATTTACTTTCAATATGTAAGAAAGTGTATTAATTAGGAACTGACTCAGGTATCAAGTGGGTAGATCCCAGAATTTAATTATCTATAAACTGATTGTCAGAGGTGTTGTGAATTTTAATGTCTGTAAAGGCTTTTACCATGCTGGGATGAAAGACACCGGGAGTAATACATCATCCATAGTGCCATCACAATCTGCACACAGAGTTAGAAGTCTGTCTAAAGCACCACTTCAGATTTTGTGAGAAGACATGCAAATATGCCATGTTATTTCAAAATTAGAAATAATTTAGAGTTTTACTAATGCTTTTTATAGTCAGTTATTTCTAGCTAAAATATGTCCTCTTCGTTAATAGAATTTAAGCTTCAAGTACATTTTGGGATGGTTTTTGTTCTATTTTTTGCGTGTGTGGTGGTTCTTAATATAACTAGCTCCTAAATTACTTTTTCTCCAAAGCATGACTATGTTTCATGGTAAAACCACTTCATTCTTCCTTAATTCACATTATTCAGTCCATAAAAATTCCTTTTTTTCTTTTAAATATCATTGAAATTGGTCTAATTTTCCTATTTACACCACTATCACTATTCAAATCCAAACCAATCATCCTGAAATAGTACCACAGCCTCTTAATCTACCTGTATTCACTCTTCCTTCTCCATGCCACAGAATGTGGGTCTGTTTAAAATAAGACTTAATCATGTTGCTTTCAACTTTAAATGCAAGGTCTTCCCATTATCCTTAAAACCCAAACTGCTTGAGCCTTCAAAATCCTGGACATTCTGGGCCCTCTTCTATTCTTCAGCTTCCTACCACGATACCTGCCTCTAACTTTCTTCTCCAGCCACATTCACCTTCTTTCAATCCCTGGTATTCTTGATCTTTTGCTGTTTTCTCTACCAGGAATATTCTCCCCTGTTTTTAGCTAATTGCTTGTACTCAGCCTTCAGAGCTTATCTGTCTCTTCCTCATGGAAGCCTAGTATGACTTCCTTGGCCAAATTAAATCCCTGTTTGCTATAATCTCTCATGGCACCATGTGCATCTCTTTCATAGCCTTTACCATAAGTACAGCTTTCCATTCATTGGTGTAATTATTTGATTATTCTGTTTCTCCCACTAGACTGTATACTCCATGAGGGCACAGATTGTTTTTGTTCAACGTTACATGCTCAGCTCCTAGAGTGGTGCCTGATACATAGATACTGAATAAATATCTGTTAGTTCTGTTCTACTAATGCTTCATCTAGATTTACCATATGCACTAAAATAATACATAAAGATTTAAAAGAGTGAATTTAAAAAGCAGAATCAAAAATGAAATCACTATTTAGAAATTACTTTTATTAAATTACTAAATCTGATAATACAGAATTACATGAGGTCAGATCTGTTATAAAAATTTTCACCAGCAGTAACATTTTTACTAGCATATAACAATGTTACTCTCTTTTGAATTGTTACTATGAAATAATAAAAATAACAGATGACATTTATTAAAGCAGGCACTGTGTTAAGTGCTATACCTGCAGTATCTTATTTAATCCTCATGAACCCTTGAGATAGGTATTATTAAACCCATTTTATTTATAAGAAAATGAAGGCTCAGAGAAGTTAAGTTGACTTGCTCAGAGTCATACAACTACTAAATAGTAGGGCCTGTAGAGCCAATAATCAACCCAGATCTGTCTGACTCTTGACTCCCTCCCCATCCTTTCTTAACCACAAATATCTGTGTACTAAGAGATACTAGGACATCATAGGCTTTGACATTAGACCAGCTCTGAGTTTGAAACCCAACTTTGGCACAGACCAGCCATTTAACCTTAGAGAAATTACATAACCACCTCACTCATATCCCTAACCATCAGCTTCCATAAGTATAAAATGGAAATAATAGCACCTATCTTGTGAGATTGCTGTAAAAATTAGATATACTATATATAAAGTGCCTGACACAAGGTTGATATTCATTATATCACTTTTCATTATTGTTTTATTTATTGTCTTTATCTTTTTCAAATAACTCATATTTGGCAACATTGTGTTTTAGATTGCTCAGGATAGTCCTCATTTCTGTGATTCAGAAACACTGTCACCAAAGACATATATGTCAGAGCATATATGTCTTATCTTTTTGGTTTAGAAAATGAGATCATTGTGCTAAAATATTATACAGCCAAGTGATAAGCCTATAAGATACCTCATAAATCCAAAATAACTGAATAATTATTACATAGCAAATGTATGAAGAATTCACAAGTAAATGGAAAAATCTATTTAAAATGGATCAGAAAAAATAAGCAGGGTTCACAAATTACCTCTCAGTTTTAGCTCTGATTTATTAAGTTCTAAAAATATAAGTCCAATTTAATTTTAAAATTTGATGTAATAATGAAAAATGTGCAGTCTGCACATTTAAGTCTATAGTTACTGATAAGTCAGAAAGTTATGGTTCACCATTCATATGGGCAAAATAAATGAGTGAATATAAGGTTTGTTGAAATGAGGCACAATATTTAATCACTTTTTATTTGACAAAAATACATATGATTCTAACTGACACAGAAGTACTGAGAATTAAACTACCTGGATGGTGAAAAACATATACCAGGACCTTCCAACATAATTAGTGAAACAATTCTTCTTTCAAGGTTATGCCAATTTTTCCCCCAATTCTAAAACCTCAGAGAAACCCAAATTAGGTACTATAGTTTAAAAATAGAAACCATGAGATCTTCAACTGAAACAGTAGTGGGTATACTGTGTATGAAATGAAAAATTATAACTCAGTTCATATCCATCAGCAGTATTGATTTATAACCTATAATTAGCATTGATGCAAAGTGCCAATAGTTTCTTTATATTATTCTGACTTGTTCATTAGGGAAATAGTTCACCCACACAGATTAAATTCTATAGTAAATTCATTTTGAGTGTTTAACTCAAATGTTGGAAGGTGCTGGTATATGTTTATCACTATCCAGGTAGTTTAATTCTCAGTACTTTTGTGTCAGTTTGAATCATATGTATTTTTGTCAAATAAAAAGTGATTAAATATTGTGCCTCATTTCAACAAACCTTATATTCACTCATGTCCAAAAGTTTTATCCATCCTGATTTAATACTTACATGAACTAACATTTTACACATTTTAAAAATTATAAATTTATAATGCTATGTCTATTCCTGTATAATTATAAATGGTAATATTATGAAAAACCACAAGATTATGACTTTAAATACTATAATTATTATTTACCTATTTTGTATTTATAATGGAGTGAATAATCATTAATTTCCATGACATTCCTATGAAATATGACCCCATTTTACTCCTGTTTATAACTGATTAATATGAGAATGCTTCTAAGATAGTCAGTAGCCACAAAGCCAGGAAAAAAATGAGTTTCTGATATATATGATTTTGGAATTAGTTTCCTAATTCTCACTTCAACTCTGGATATAAAAAAAAATTCCCACATGAGAGACACAATTAAATACAAGAAATAACCCCCTTAATAAAGAACCATGTTATATTTAAGCAATATATCCTTTCCAAATGTACAGTACTTGTCAATTAATTTGATTAGGAACAAAACCACTCATAGAAGTAAGCTAATTAATCTGTTGCCTAGGTAGGATTTGAAAGCCATAGGGAAAGGCCTTTCCCAAACTGCTTCCCCAATTCCCAAAGCAGCTGTCAGTTACTTTGAGTTAGTTTACCAGTTACCAACCTGTGTAAGACTTCTAGGAAGCAGGAGCTCAGTGAAGGAAGGGAAAGAGGACAATCTCCAGCTAAGTAAGTCTAAAGGGGACACTGTAGGCAGTTTGGGGAGCTGCCAGACGAGGGTCCCTGGAAGAATGGAGAACAAATACAGGAAGAGGCCCCAGAAAAAGAGATATAGAATTCATGGGGGAAAACATATATTTCACAGTTTTTCAAATACTATGGAATATTAATTTATACAGTTCATTTCAAGCAGTATTCAAACAAAACAATCAGATCTTCAATACTAAATAACATTACAGACAACAAAAGTTCTAAACAGTTTAGAAATACCTTAATAATTACCTTTTTTGGTGTTGGAAAGTTACAGGCTGACTTTCACATTGCTGTGAATGTATTCTAGTTATTCTACTGGTTTTTCTCCTCCTAGCAATTAAAAACCAGTAACCTACAGGAAAATGGTAGTATAATCTCAATATTCTATTAATGATGATCATAATCAGCTGAACCAATACTGAAGTGGGAAGGTCATGTACTGTAATTTACAGTGAAGTAAAGATATGTGTGTGTGTTTAATCTCTCTTAGAAAAATATGATTACTGAACATTCTACATTATTGGAGAAAAACATAGTCTCCTTTCTCAGTCTCTGTATGCAATTCTCACATACAGGCTATAAGCACATCTTGAGTTTGAAAATGTAATAAAAGGTAAAGTATTTGGGGAGGGTATATATCCATATTTCTGCCTGTTTCAGATATGTACAGGGCTGCCGAAGACAGAAAAGAAAACACATATTCAAATAGGCCCCATGGGCGCCACTGAGTCCATGAACCACTCCTCAAAGAGGAGAGGGCAGAGGAGCTAGAAAATATGTGTTTTCACCCATGAATTCTTGTTCTCCTTTTCTGGGGCCTGTTCCTGCATTCACTCTCCATTCTTTCAGGGACCTGGGTCCTGCTGCTGCTCTCCCCAAACTGCCCCTAGTCTCCCCTGCAGACTCACTAGCTGATGGCTGCCCTTTCTTTCCCTTTCTGCACTCTATAGCTTTGTTTTTGTTTTCATGTGTCCCCGTAGGAAAGCAGAGTTGTTAAAAAAACAAAAAAGCACACAACAAAAAACAACCCACCACCCCAGACTCATAATAGTGGTGGAATTCAGCAGTGATGAAATTGTTTGGTCAGTGGCTTCCAGGAATCATTTCAAATTTCAGTCTTCAATATGCCATTGACAAGTTGAAGGAAGGCAAGAGGGCAAGCTTTACCCAAGAGGGTAGTGAACAGCAGAAAAGAGAGCAATTTATATGGTGGTTCCTCACTTATGCCCGGATGTCAGGCAGACAGGTTTGAATCCTACTGTTGGCACTTGATAGCTGTTAACTAGACAATGGTGTGTCTATTTCCTGATCTTGTGCTGATTTCCTGATCTGCAAATGGAGTTAATAATAGAGCCTACCTCAAAAAAAAATTAATAATAGAAATAATAGACGCTACCTCAGAGGGTTGTTATGAGAATCAAATAAAATAGGTGCCTGGCATGGAGTAAATATTAGCTAAACAGTCATCATTATTAATTCTCTTCCCTTCCACTGTTTGGAAGCTGGAAAAGACAGATTTTGAGGCAGATCATCAAATGTTACGAGTGACTTGACAAATACTTGTTGAGCCAAATCTGCCTGTTAGCACTCTGACTACCTGCCAAAATACCAAAAATTTTAAATCTCTATGTTGATATAAATTTCTTTATTTTTCACCTCAGACTCCCTTTGGGAGTTTGTGGGAGGAAATATTTAAATAGGCCTACTACTTGAGAGAAATGGTATGATTGTAGTAGCCGAAAAAAGAGAGTTGGTCTGCTTGATGACTATATTGCTTCTACTAAGAAAAGAGAAACATTTTTGAGTTGGAAAAAAATTAAAATACTACTTGGAAACTTGTCTCCAGCCCCTTCAAAATAAAACACTTAACATTATTCACAACCTTGGGACAAGCTTTAAAATCTGCAAATCCCTAATATCAGTATTAGAAATTCAGAACATTAAGACCAGCTACTTTCACACACAGAATGTCATCTACCCCATCCAATCTACTTCATTCACAGAAGAGTGTATATTGACTGGGGACATTACATATCACCACCTACAAATGGAGAATAAACTCCTTAATCATTCAACTTTATCCAGGTTCAGCACAGCAGGGTCCTTCATTCATGTGTGTTAAATGAACAAACCTAAAGGCAGATGAGAAGCCCACAACATGTGAAGAAAAAATAAGGACTATTCACTCACTTCTACAGAGAACAAGACTCGAGGACTCCTGAGAAATATAGCTTTAGCTACTGAAAGAATTTGCCCATTGATTTCAGAGTCAATGTTAGTAATATCTGAGAAATAGTGTAAATAAAGGGATAGGGGTGAGCAGGTTTACAGAAAACTGTGGACTGATAACTTTCTCCATTTTGAAGAGTATATATTCCAACAATTAAACAGTGAAAAGCCTGATTTTGACAGCCTGCAACATTCTATAGCAGTTTATTAAACATTGGCTTATGAGCATTTATGGGAATACACAGTGATCATTAGAAGCCAACATGTGTTCTCTCAGATTGTCATTAGAAATCAATCTCCTTTCTTATTTAGCTAAGTTACTGTTGGTAGGTATATCAGGGGAATTCTATAGCCTGCCTTTACTAATCACCATGGCTGAACAGTAAGATGAGCTGACCACTGTGATAGCTATTTATGAGTATGGAATTTTAACTGCACAAGGAATTAAAATCTCTTAAACCAAAGCTGGCACTAGTAGGCAGGGATTGAATTAATATCAGGTTCATGAACAGGAATATTTAAGGCAGTAGGACAGAAATACAGGTGGGAACCAATCCATAGCTTCCGATTAGGATAAGCGGATAAGTCAGAAACCTTTGTTGGACTCAGAACAGAAAGATGAAGAGAGAGTTATTAGAAAGCAAGAGTCATTTACCAAGGAAACCAATGAAATGGTGAGGAACACAGCCAAGCCAGGCAGGTGGAACAGCTAAGAAATACTGGGGATGCAAGTTGCATAGATAACATTTTTGGATCATGGTTGTTTTCTAATGACACCCCATCAGATGATAAAGTCATCCTTTCTGGTTTTTAAGTAACTAGAACCCTAATAAGGGCAAGCTGTAATTCTAGAGCACTGTTTCTCACCCTGGATGCAATTAGGGGTTTTTAAAAATATCAAAGCCAAAGGTTCTAAACCCAGACCAATTAAATCAATCTCTAGGGGTATAGCCCAGTGCTCAGTATTTTTTAAAAGCTCCCCCAGGTGAATTTAATGTGCAGTGAAGGTTGTAGATTATTATCCTAGAGGGAAATCTCTATGGTACACTGTTCTCAAACTTTCAACATATATACAAATCACTTGGGGGGATCCTGTTAAAATGTAGATTTTGGATTAGTAAGTCTGGGTTGGGGCTTGAGATTCAGAATTGATAACAAGCTCCAAGTAATATTGGTGCAGTTGGTCCACAGACCAAACTTTAGTGTAATAAGGCTCTAGGACAATACTACAGAATTCTATTTCTAGTGGTTTCCTGCTGAAAATGTTATATTGAGTTAAGATCCATAGGCATGGTTATTAAATATGATTATTATACAAAAAGAGAGACAGTAGTTTATCTCACAATTAAGATTCGAAAATATTTTCACAGGCTGAAATAAACAGGATGAAATTTATTCATTAACATGGACCATTTAAAGTCTATCATATAACTAATTCTGAAAAAAAAGAAGATATTAAAATATATATAAAGCAATAATAATTTCATAGTGTGGTAATAGCTTATGAATAGGCCAACCAATTAAATTGAATAGTAAGTAGAGAAATATATTTGAAAACAAGAGAATTTGGAATATAAATAAAAGCTATTAAATTGCAGGAAGATTATTCAAGTACATGTGTGCAAACTGAAACAAAAGAAAAAATATCAATCCAGAAAAAAGTAGGATTCGTATTTCACCTCAACCTAGGAAAAATTCCACATGGATCAAAGCTTTAAATGTAAAAACACAAAACCTTGAAAGTATGAGGCAAACCATGAAAGTATAGTTTGTCTGAATGGGGAAACTTTCTTAATATGGTACAAAGCCAGAGAACCATAAAAAACTGATAAAAACCTTCATGTGGAAAGTCAAAAAGACTAAGCACAAGCAGGGGAAAAACATTTACTACTAATATCATAGACAAAGAATTAATTTTTCTAATATTGAAGAGTTCCCACAAAAGAATAATAAGGAAGACCTGCAACCCCCAAGAAAGAAGGGTAAATTATATGACCAAATTGTTCCCAGAAAATGACACACAAACACTTCTATGATTCCTAGGCCAGGGCTCATTCAAGTAAGGCATGCTGATACTGAGCTATTTATTTATGGATATGCTTTGTATTATTTCTAAAGCAGGAAACTTCCCATGATGTCTGGTAATTGAGCACCACAACAGAAAAGGAACATTTCAAAAGGAGGGGAGTGATCAACAGAGTCAAATGCTAACGAGCTGTCAAGAATGCATAGTGTCTATTGGACCATATGTTCATGATTAACTGATATTCAACAAGACAATTTAATGGGGAAAGAATAATGTTTTCAAAAAATGGTGTTGGGACAACTTATTATCCACATGCAAAATAATGAATTTGGATTCTGACATCACACCATATGTAAAAATTTACTCAAAATGGATCAAAGACCTAAACATAAAAGCTAAAATTATGAAAGTCTTAGAACAAACAATAGATGTAAATCTTGATGACCTTGGATTAGGCAATGGTTCCTAAGATATGACACCTAAAACAACAAGCAACCAAAGAATAGATAAGTTGGACTTCACCAAAATTAGATGCTTTTGTGTGTCAAAGGATGCTATGCAGAAAGTGAATAAACAACCCACAGAATGGGAGAAAATATTTACAAATCATGTATCCGATAGTGCTCTAGTTGAGAATTAGATAGTGGTCTGTATTGAGAACTCTTACAACTCAATAATAAAAAGATAGTCCAACTTAAAAATGAACAGGTGTTTCTCCAAAGAAGATATACAAATGGCCAATGAGTGCATAAAAAGATGCTCAATGTTGTTTGTCATTAGGAAAATGAAAATCAAAACTGCAATGAGATACCATGTATACCCACTATGAAGACTAGAATTTTAAAAATCAGATAGCAAGATTTAACAAAATTGGAGCCCTGATGTATTGCTGGTGTGAATGTGAAATGGTGCAGCTGCTTTAGGAAACTGGTCATTCCTCAAAAAGTTAAAACAATTATCATATGACCCAGTGATTCCATATATATATACTCGTATGAATTGAAAGCATTATCACACAAAATCTTGTACATGAATATTCATTGAAACATTATAATGTCCAAAAATGGAAATAACACAAATGTCCATCAACTGATGATGGATAAACAAAATGATGTATCTACTCTCTCATATAGCCATACTATAGAATATTATTCAGCAATAAAAAGGAATGAAGTACCGGTACATGGATAAACCTTGAAAACAGTACACTAAATGAAAGTCACAGTAGGTCATATAGTGTATGATTCCATTCATAGTAAATGTCTAGAATAGGCAAATTCATAGAGACAGAAAGTAGATGAATGGTGGCCAGGGGAAGTGGGGCAGAGGAAGTGAAAAGTGAGTACTAATGGCCATGGGCTTTTCTCTTGGGATAACGAAAATATTCTTGAATTAAAGAGGGTAATGATTGTACAACCTTGTGAAAGTACTAAACATCGATGAAGTGTATTCTTTTAAATGGTGATTTTGCTGGTGTGTTTATTATATATTTTTAATAAAAATGTTCATTGGATTTTTGAGACTAGGATGTCATTGTTGTCCTTTGCAAGAGTAGTTTTAGAAAGGTTGGTAGTCAAAGACCTATTAAAGTGGACCAAAGAATGAATGAGGGATTGGAGACTGACGAAAATTAGGCTTGGGGTGGATTAATGATTGTGCATTGAGCATTGACTCCCCTATACAGAATTTTATTGTCGTTAACAACCATTTGATCAATAAATATGAGAGATGCCCTCACAAAAAAAAAAAAAAAAAAAGGACAGACTTCCAATGGTAAAATAAATAAGTAACTGGGATGTAATGTATAGCATAAGGAATATAGTCAAGATATTGTAACAGCTTGGTAGGGTGATAGCTGGAACCTAGAATTATGTATATAAATGTTCTACCACTGTGTTGTACACTTGAAACTAATGTAATGTAATACTGTGCGTCAACTACCCTTCAATAAAAAATAATTATTTAAAAAAAAAAAAAAAAAAGAATGAATGAGGAGTGAAGAAGTGTACATAGTGAGTATATGCAAGTTTTCCAGGAAGGTTGATGAGAGATGAGAAGAGGAGTACAAGGGCAATAGTTGAGAGAGATGAAAGATAATAGACCTTTTTTGTTTTTGTTTTTGTTTTTTATGATGGTGGGAAACTTGAGTAGATTAAAATGCTACTAAAGACCCAGCTGAGGAGAAGTAGCTGAATATGTTGGGGAAGAGGGTGATAAATGACAGAATAATTAAGGGAGCCAAAAAGGGTAAGATGAGTTCTAAAACATAGATAACTATTAAATAGGAAGGAAGATACTGACTGGGGAAGTGAAATTGTGTATACTGACGTTGTTGAATTAGAGGAAGTTGGTGTATTCTCAAGAGAGAGGCCGAAGTCTTAGACCGTGAACAAGGAAGGAAATTTAACACTAGCTTCAGATGAGGAATGGTGAGAGGGGTAAAAAGACTGAAGATTGTGGTCATAGATTGGAATATTCAAACCTTTCATTTTAGGGAAGACATATTTCCAAATGATGACAAGATATAAGACGTGGACATAGGAGTTACTGAGATGAGCTCAAGGTACTGAGAGGCCAGAGTGTGGATGAATTATCTCTGTGGCTACTAAAGTTATTCATGAGAATGCAGGTTTACAAGCATCATTTATAAATTTCTCAAAATGTCCAGAAATGGCCACAACACTTCTATGTTTTTACTTTTTAATCTATCTGAACCACATCTGCACTCTCATGCTTCTTCTGGCATTTTATAAAAGGAAAAATCTATGATCCGCAAAATTATTTGTTGACTAATTGTATGTAGATGTGCATGTATGCAGGCTCTGAATCTAACCTATTTAGAAAGACCACATAATTTTCTCCTGCTTTTAGGGTCATGTAAGATTTAATTTGAATGTCCATACTTCACAAATTAATCATAGTAGCATGAACAGCCTAGCACAGTGATTAAGAGTATGGAAATGGAAGCCATGCAGCCTAGGTTTAAATCCCAGGTCTGCTTAACCTTGCATACATTATTTAATCAATCTGAGCCCTAATTTCCTCAAATGTAAATGTTTTCCAGTAAATAAGTATAAAACACTTCATAGAAAAAATATCTGTATTTGTATCTGCTATTAGTACCAGAAATCTGTCATAACCCCAAACTATACTGTTGTCAAAAACAGTAATTCAATCTCTAGTCGCTGATGATTTAGGAGGTTTAGGATATTTGATCTGGTCAGTTGCCATTATAATGTATCATTGGATCTATCTTAAATTCCAGAAAATCTCCAGGACAGAATAGTTTTAGTGTCCGCAAAGAACCTGGTCTGGTCGTGTTACTGTTTATGTAAACTGGACTTCCTGGTAGCACACCTGTTCTGAAACGGATCAGGATTCGTTGGAGAATCTATAATGTCTCTGCCCTTTTGGGCATAAGGTACCCCCACTTCCACTCCCTTGAGCTAGATCTCTCAGACCTATCCTAATCCTTCTCCAAACCCCTGGATGGAACAACCCAGGATCCTGAAAAGATAGCTGGTAATTTTTTAGTGAAATCATGGGTTGAGCAACAGGTGTCAGCTTTTTTCCACTAGTGCCTGAGTGGGACTAAGCCATAGGAAACTAATTCTTATAATAAAAATTCCTTGATTATTTTATCATTATTCCATCTTGTGTAATCTATATAAATATATCTATGTATATGTCTTTATCACCCTTTCTACTGTGACTTATTTTTGCTTGTATTAAAATTATCTTTATAAAAAAATGGTCATGATTTATAAATTACTAACACTTTTCAACTTTCCAAAACAATGATAGTGATGATATACTTTAATTGCAGAAGGGGCACTAGTTTTAACATATGTCTTTAGTGCTTACTAAACAGATTTCCTTTTGCTAAGCATGATGAAAGTTTTGTGTAAATTATTGTTCAGGATCAACATTTTAAAATAAACCACAATATATGCCAATACTCACCAGGAACAAATAATCCAGTTTGCTGATTCTTAAAATACTTAAAGTTAAACCTCCAGGAGCAGGTAAGGGTGGTTAAAATATCCATAAACGATCTGGTGCTTGGGTACTTCTGACCCTGGGGAAGAATTAAGTGGCTCAGCGGTCATATGGTGGAGAAGCATGGCCAGCTGGGACTCATCTGTCACGATTCTTCTCCCTTTCACCAATCTCCTGGTTAGAAGGTGAAGGAAGTTATTTGCAGCATCACTAGCAGGTTTTTTTTCCACCTCCCCCCTGTATTAACGGAAGCACAGTGTACTGAAGAAAGGAAGCAAAGAGGCCGTGACACTTCTGGCCAATCAGAAGAATCATATCTAATGTACACAAAACACCCATTGTCTTCACGCACACACACACACACACACACACACACACACACACACACACAGTTCCTTAACTAAATCACATTTGTATCTGGTGTTCTCCTGCTGTGGGGGCTTACTGGGTCACTCTGTAGCAAAAACGTAAAGGTCACAAGGGCCTTCAGTAATAAACCTAAAGAGTCATGTTTCCTATGCTTTAAAAATTTTTATTATTACGGTAAAATACACATAATAAAGCATTCACTATTTAACCATTTTTAAGTTTACAATTCAGTGGCATTAAGTTCATTCACAATGTTGTACAACTATCACCACTAACCATTTCCAGAACTTTTTCATCATCCCAAACAAAAAAACCTCTGAATCCATTAAACAATAACTTCCCATTCCTCCCTCCCCGACCTCCTGATAAATTCTATTCTACTTTCTGTCTCTATGAATTTGCCTATCCAGGTTTCTCATATAAGTGGGATCACACAATATTTGTCCTTTCATATCTGATGTTTTCAAGGTTCACCTACATTGTATCATGTACCAGCCTTTTTAAGGCTGAATAATATTCTGTTGTATGTATGTACCACATTTTGTTCATTCATCTCTTGATGGATATTTGTGCAATTTCCACGTTTAGACTATTGTAGTAATGCTGTGAGGCAAACTCTGCAAGTATCTGAGGTCTTGTTTTCACTTCTTTTAGGTGTATACCCAGAAGTGGTGTTGCTGGATTATATAGTATTTCTGTTTCATTTTTTTGAGGAACCATAATAGTGTTTTTCTGTATGCACCATTTTACATTCCCAACAGCCATGCATGAGGGTTCCAGTTTCTCCACATCCTCACCAATAGCTTAGCTTATTATTTCCTTTTCTTTCCTTTTCTTTTTTTTTTAAATTATAGCCATCCTAATGGGTGTGAAGTAGTGTCTCAGAGGCATTGAATTGTATTTCACTAATGACTGGTAATGTTGAGCATCTTTTCATATGCTTATTGGCCCTGTACATCTTCTTTGGAGAAATGTCTGTGCAAGTCCTTTGCAGCCTTTTTTCAATTGTTCAATTTCAAGTTTACAATTGTTTTGTTGTTGTTATTGAGTTGTGGGGGTACTTTATATATTCTGGATATTAATCCCTTATCAGATATATGACTTGCAAATATTTTCTTTCCTTCTGTGGGTTGTCTTTTCACTCTCTTGATAGTGTCCTTTGATGTACAAAAGGTTTTATTTTTGATGAAGTCCAATTTATCTATTTTTTTCTTTTGTTGTTTGTGTTTTGGTATCATATCTAAGACAACTTCACCAAACCCAATGTCATAAAGATTTTCACCTATGTCTTCTTAGAGTTTTATAGTTTTAGCTTTTACATTTAGGGCTTTGATGCATTTTTTACTTAATTTTTATGTATGGTATAAATTAAAAGCCCAACTTTATTCTTTTGCATGTGGATATTTCTTTGCCTTTTGGTTATATCTATCTTTTTCATTTATAAATTTAAGATTGTAATAGCTACGTCCTATATTTTTTTAATGATTATATTTATTATTATATTGTTAATAAGATGACTACACTGTGGGCAACTTAAAAAGTAGATTTAATTCAATAAAATGTTTTTTGGTTGATTATATTTCATGGGCTGAGTATATTATACATCACAGAGTTTTAAGGGCCTACAAAGAAAGACACCAGGTTTGCAGAAAAACTGGGGCTGAATTTTAAAAAACAAAAAAGAGATTCTTAGGAAAAGAAGTCAGCTCTAGAGATGGGCACAGTGCTTCAGCAATAGGTCTGGGGACAACTGGTGACAAGATCCCTCTTCTGGGTTTTACCATTAAGAATTTTTAGAATCAGAAACTGAATCTGAAGGGTCTTCCAGTGCTCCTGTGGAATACAGGCATTTCTCTGTATTTTACAGCAGATGATTTTTGTTTTCTGCCTAACCTTAGCCCTAGGACCCTAACTACTTACCTGGGGTAGACAGCTTGGCCACCATCCAGACCAGCCTGCTCTTACCCCAGGACTGGTCACCTGGCTGCGGTCCTCACTACACTCTTGGCAGCCACTGCTCCTCTGCTGAGGCCAGCACTCCACCCCATTAACCCAGCTCTGGCAGGGCGAACCCTGAGGCCTGGGCCCCTGCCCTTGAAGGTGGTCATAGGCCTGAAGAAACCTTCAGGTCTCTTCAGATCACTGCATGTGCTTCAGGACAGGATTTCTGCAGAAAATTATTTGAGTGGCTCTGGCCAAAAGCAAGACAAAACACTTTTGGGAAGGTTGAGGCCTTTCCCACTACAGGATACAGAAAGGAGCAAGTCGATGGGCGGGTGGTGGAGGGGGAACACAGAAAGGACATGAAACCTTTATGAACCCAACCTCTTATGAGGTTATGAATGGTGGCCTAATCAGACAGTTATGACCTAGAGAGACAGTTACCTATTGGTCACCTGCACAATACTGTCTTTGATTTTCAAAGTGGAGCTCAGACTACTTCAAAGTACAGGGGTTAGATATCATAAGTCATAAACTTTAGTGAGAAGTAGGCTGGTAGTAATTGAAAATTGAAAAAAAGGGGAGAACCTCAAGATGATTATGTCTGAAATTTTGCTCACAGACTGGTTAAGATTATTTAAAACATACTCCCATCTTGAAGATTCCTAAGGATGGAGATTCTAAAAGCCTATCTATATAGATCAATTCTTCTATACATTTAAATGTAGCCCATGCACTAGTGAGGTACTATGATAATGGGAACAGTCTGAGAGTCCTAGTTCTGCCTCTTTTTAAATGTATAACCCTAATCTAGGGCAAGTTACCTAACATTTCCCAACTTAATTTCCTCATCTTTAAAACAGGAAAAGTAATAACACCAATGCTATTGATACTGTTACAAAAAATAAATGAGGAAGAGTGTGTAAAAGGTATATTATAATGTGCTATATGTGTTAATTTTTTTCAACAAATTTGTTTTGTACACAACTTGTACAAAAAGTCATCCCTTCTATTTATTCCCATAACCATTTATTTTTTTTAACTTTATAATCAACACTGACAGTTTTCCTTTTCTCCATATCATTATGTTGGTCACTGGACACCACTTTAAAATAGTTATTTGTCATCATTTTAGATCTAATTTTGGTAAGATCAACCTTATGAAAATGTATCACTTTCTGTGAGCCCTAATATTGATAATTCAGGTGCCACCAAGTAGATGGTGGTACTCTGGTTTATGGATGTATGGCTTTACTCTCTAGTATATTCTCTAAGATGGATAAGAGAATATAGCTTAGTCCATAACCTAGCCATTTTTTTCTATCATATCAATTCATTAAAAATAATAGTCCTAGTGAGGCAGGTGATAGAGGGATGCAGACAGAGTTCAGGGCCCCTGTATATTTCAAGGCACTTATAAGTTTCAAAAAGCTGGAATCCAACTCAGCCATTCAAAAGTGCACTTAGACAGAACTCAGCTCTGACTGGTTATGTCCTATGCAAATGAAGCATTATACTTTCAGCCAATCAAGAATAGGTTGTGATGTCATTAGTTCAATTGTCTATTAGGTCTGTGGGGTGGCACTTTCTTCTCTCAGGAGGTAATATAAACCCCAGACACCACAGCCCTGATAGCATCCTCCTTGGAACCCCTCCTGAGTAGCAGAATCCCTTTCCTTTTCATTCTTAAAAGGGCTTTTTTGGTTGCTCTATACTCTTGTCTACTGGCTTCATTCTTTGTCACCTCCAAGACATGATCCTGGGAAAAAACAGTGTTCAGGCCAGAAACACTAGGACACCATCAGTAGAACAAAAAGGCATCCCACAGGGGAGAATATATTCATAAATGACTCATCTGATAAAAAGTTAACATCCAACTATATAAAGAACTCATATGCCTCAACACCAAAAAAGCAAATAACCCAATTAAAAAATGGGGGAGAACTTGAACAGACACTTCTCCAGAGAAGAAATTCAGATGGCCAACAGGCACATGAACAGATTGTCCACATCACTAATCATCAGGGAAATGCACATTAAAACTACAGTGAGATACCACCTCACACAAGTTAGGATGGTCACTATCCAGAAGATAAGAAATAACAAATGCTGGCGAGGATGCAGAGAAATGGGAACCCTCCTCGTATGGTAATGTAAATTGGTACAACTGCTGTGGAAAGCAGTATGGAGGTTCCTCAAAAACTAAAAATAGAAATACCATTTGAGCCAGTAATTCCACTATTATGAATTTACTTGAAGGAAACAAAACCCCTGATTCGAAAAGACATGTATTCCCATATGTTTAATGTTGCACTGTTTGCAATAGCCAAAATATGGAAGCAACCTAAGTGTCCATCAATAGAAGAATGAATAAAGAAGATGTGGTACATATACATAATGGAATATTATTCAGCCATAAAAAGAAAAGAAATCCTGCCATTAGCAACAACATGGATAGATCTAGAGGGTATTATGCTCAGTGAAATAAGCCAGTTGGAGAAGGAAAAATACCATATGATTCCACTTATTTGTGGAATATAAAAACAAAGCAAAACAGAAGGAACAAAACAGCAGTGGACTCATAGACACCTCTGTGACTAGTGGTTACAAGGAGGAGGAGTTGGGGTGGGTTGGGGTAGAGAGCGAAGGGGATAAAGGGGCACTTTGCAATCACAATATAAGTTGGTCGTGGGAACAGTAGTACAGCGTGGAGAATATAGTCAATGATTTTGTAACATCTTACTGTACTGATAGATAGTAACCACACTAGAGGGGTTGAGGATTTAATACTATGGGTAACTGCTGAATCACTGTATTGTGTATTTGAAACCAACATAAGATTGTATATCAATGATACTTTAATTTTTAAAAATGAACAAAGGACATTCAACTAAATACATGGAAAAAAGTCCTAAAATATGACCTAATTACTAATGGCATATGTTGAGATCATACTGAATATGATCAATATTAGGGAAGCACAAACATGTACATGCAAAGTCCCTCCCTCACTCAATTTCAATTCTTTTTAATAACAACTTGTCAAAACCACAAAAGTTTCTGTTGGGCCTAATTCAGAGCTGGAACATTGTGCCTATTAGAATGGATGAAAGGTGAAGGCAGTAGAAGGCTATTGGAATGGCACATTCCTGAAAACCCTGAAGAACAGGTGGGGCAGGTTGCCAATGCAGAGCAGGTAGGGTAGGAAACAGAAAGGAGTCATGGTATGCTCAGAATTAGTCACTGGGATGTCATGAGAATGTTGACACCAAATCAGGACCAAAATGAGCCAGGAATTAGGGGACCAATAAAAATTCCATACCATGGCAGGAATTAGGGACTAAGTTGAGTCAGGCTGCCTTGGAAAAAAGTCAGTGTATCATTGGACTAAGTCTTGTATGCAAACAAATGCCAGTTGGAAACTAGAATCTCTCTTTGGGTTGATGGTCAAGAGCTTTCCATATTGGTCTTCTTTCTAAAAGATCTGATATTTATTGAGCATTTGTTATGTGCCACCACTTTTCTTAGCACTTTGCTTGTATTATCTCTTTTAATGTTTACAATTCTATGAAGTAGGTAATCTATGTGCATTTTGTAGAAGAAGGAGAGGCAAAGGTTAACTAGCATGGCAAAGGTTACCCAGTCAATAAATATTAGAGTGTGACTCCAATCGAAGAAGCCTGATTCAAGAGCCCAACTATCAAACACTGTAGTACATGGCTCCCTGCAGTTTTAACTCATGCTTGTTATTTTATAATTTCACTGGGTTCAGCCTAAGGTTGAGAGGGCTTAGAGACATGAGTATCAGATCCAGATATTATTTTGTCTAATTTTTCTTGTTATGAACATAATATTTAAGAAAAATTTAAAGTACAACTTAAGGAAAAACATCTTTAACTTCATTCCTTTTGAGGTTAAAATGCCTCTATTTGTTGCATAGAAGCACTTGAAAGAATTCATCAGAATTCTTTATAGCCAAATTTGCTGTTTCAGGTATGTTCATTTATAGAAAAGTTGGCTTTGTTTTTCCTTTTTCAAGGAAAGATATCATTTATCTCTCTGCATTCTAAATTCTCAATCCCTGCATATTTTCTCCCTGGTGTTATATTGGGTTTAAAAGGATTTCAGGATGTCCAATGAAAATGTCAGTTAATGAGTTATATAGGATTAGAACTCAACTGAAATTAGGGCTAGAAATATGATTTTGAGAATTAATCATAAAGAGGTTATAGTTGACATTAGGAGAAATACTTAAGATTGCCAAGGAAAAATATTCAAAAAATGGAAAAAGAGGTCTTAATCCAGATGGAAAAGATCTTTTGGATTATTCTGGTCCCAATCCTTTACCTTAGTCTCAACATCCCAGAACAAAGTATCTAGATTATTAGTGTTCGTGTGATGATGGAAACTCTTCACCCTTGATTTAGTTTCCTCTGATCACTCTAACAAATTACTACAAACTTGGTGGATTAAACCGTACAAAAAAATAATATTGCAGTTCTGGAAGTCAAAAGTCCAAAATGAGTTTCAATGGGCCAAAATCTAGGTGTTGGCAGGACTGTATTCCCCAGAGGCTGCAGGGTACAATCTCTTTTCTTTCTTTTTCCGGTTTCCTTGGCTTATGATCTCTTCCTCCATCTTCAAAGCACACAGTATCTTCACGTCTCCCTTTGACTCTGGCCCACTGCTTCCATTATCACACCTCCTTCTCTGATTCTCTTGCCTCCCTCTTCCGTCTTTGAAAGACCATGTGATTACCCTGGGCTCATCAGGTAATCTCCCTGATTAAGATCCTTAAGTTAATCACATCTACAAAGTCCCCTTTGCCATGTTCCGCCAACATACTCAGGGGCTCCGCATGTTCTGCAACATATAGGGGCTCCAGGAATGAAGATGTGGATATCTTTGGGAGGTCAATAGTCTGCCTACCATACAATCCAAAGCATCCCACAATCCTGATGGCTAGAAAGTTCTTGTATGGAGATCAAGTTTGTTTCCATATAGTTTCTATACATTAATCCTGGCTTTGTCCTTTGGAATCAGAAATATTACATTTATTATCTGCCACATAACTGTCCTTTAGATGTTTGAAAATATATTGACCCTTCTTTCCCCCAGACAAAACTTTTTTCAGCAGTTTCATAGGACATAGTTCCAAATTCCTACTATTCTTGCTGGCCTCCTATGGGTACACTTGCTTTATTAATGTTTGTGTTGGAAATGTGATGAGGGCCAATATTCCTCTGGTTCTCAGCACTGAATTATAATGAATGAAGCCCAGTATTTTAGTTCACTGAAATTCTTGACTTTCCAGATACTGCTGAAGGACATGTTTACCTGAACTACACTTGTACAGTTGATTTTTAACTGAAATGCTGGCTTTTTAAATTAGGTTTATTAAGTAACTCTTCAGTTAATAAATATGTGAAGTGCAATAAAGTCCATGACAGGCCCCTGTGGCATAATGAAAGAACTTACCCAACAGAACATTTATCTGCTTTTGAGTCAAAGTCATTCAAGTAAGATTTAACTGCATTAAAATCTAAACTGTAGACAAGTTTTTCTCTTGTCTACAAGAAGTTCAATGTTTTACACTCTGTATAACATTCTCCTTGACTGCCAATCAACCAATGTTATCTGAGAAATAAAATTAGTGTGGCTCAACCTGTTTTTGGTAAGCTCAGGTTGGCTCCAACTAATTGTCTTCTGAGATGCTCTCAAGTCACCTATGGAAATCCATTATCAACATTTTCCTGGGACTAATCTTAAAATTTGCCAGAATACAGTGTGAGAATGCATCTTTCCCTCTCTTGTTGAAAATCATGTTCTGACTTTACAGTCTTTTGTCCCCTCTCTTCCTTAACAATTCTTCCACTCTGTATTGCTGCGAAGACATATAGCAGGAGGTGGCCTCATCTGGAAATTCTTTTGGTCCAGGCTGGGCTGTGAGGCAAGTTCAAATCCTCTGTGACTGATAGTACTGAATGCCAAGAGCAGGAGAGCATGTGAGAGGGATGGATTAGGCGGTGTATGTGAAACTGTGTTAATGATCACCAGGTAAGTACAAAATAAATGTCATTGTTTTCAATTTGATCGTTAATTAAGAGCTTCCTGACAAGTTTACAGAGAAGCTGGGAGGTGACTAGAGGAGCAATAGGAATCATTTTGTTCGAAAGAATAGAGATCTTTGATTAAATACATATTGGCAATGGACATACATGATCACTGTTTAAAGCGAAATGTATCCAAACAACACAACCAACAGCAAATAGGTTTTTATCACAACTCACTGTACTGGGCTAAAAAATCTTATTTTTACATATTAATAGCTTTTACTTGTGCCATTAAGAAGGTATGTCAAAAGAAGCAAAACCTGCAAATTAGATAATCTTTGATAAATAACCTGGTAAAAGACTTATAGTATGATAATTACAATTAGGTACTGGTTTTGTACTAGTGCTCTCAATTTTTTGCAGAGGGTATACATTTAGTGTGTTTCCACAATATAGGAATATATAGATATCAAACACAAATTAATATAAAAGCTGAGTTTTAAATGTCAATGATGAGAAAGATTTTTGGAAATGGTTATTCTCTTATTGGGAAACCTTGCCCCTGGTAGACTTTCAATTGATATTTGTTAAATGATTAAAAACTTGATAGGACAATGATTGTAATAATGCTTTTCAAAATATTGGTTCAATTTTAATTTGTCCATATTAGCAAACTTTCTATCTGTAATCCTATAGGCAACATTAATAACATGCACACAGAGGGAGACACTTGGTGTAATGAGATCCTATAGACATTTCTCATAATTATCCTATTTATGAAAAAAAAGAAAACCCATTCTTTAGGTAGCAAGATGTCTCTGCATTTGGTTAGATTTTTCAGCTAGATTTTCTTAGTTTGATAGCATATCTCATATTTCAACAAGGAAAATGTTAAACACCTCTGGCATTTATATCACCATATTTTGAATTAGAAGTGCAAAGACTATTTATCCTCTTACCATGCTAGGTAGATGTGTTCATTGGGACACAAATTCCCTAAACACAGAATCTTGAGCTATTTGTCTTTGTATTCCCAGTACCTGGAACAATAGGAGCTGTGTAAATGTTTGTATATGAAAATATTACCTTTTAGATCACCAATGTGAAAAGAACAGAACAAAATTGGATATATAAAGATTTTCACTTACTTCATTTAGCACATCTACTTTTTTTTACAGACGTGTGATGTTTGTTGTCTCTGGAGAGCAAACGTAGTCTGCAGCTCCAGAGATGATTCATCGTGGTCTGAACAATGAAATGAAGGGTAATGAAGAACTAAGTGAGTTGCTCTTAAACTTCAGTCGAGTTCTTTATATCCCCTCCACAAATTAAGTAAAGTTACTGAGAAGTTTTGAGGATTTGTGAAAGGATGAATGTGAGGAACTGTTCACTTTAATAGCTCCATTGTGCACATTTAGGATAAAGAACAGTGCTGTATAATTTTATATGTATATAAAACTGGCAAATATTCTTTGGTCTATAGCCCTCTAGCCACCACTATTGTACTTACACTCAGAGATTTATATCGCTTAGTTAATCCAAGATTTGGTCCAGTTAGTCCTTTTGCACATGTGCACATATGAGAGCATGTTGGGGTGAGTAGACCTTGTTTTTGCTTTCATATCAGTATTTCCCACTTGTCTCTGGCAGTCACAGATAACATTACTTCACAGAACAACTTTAGGAGGCAGTTTAGAATAATTATGTAGATTTATGGCCTTGTAAAGCTGGATTTGCTTTTTGATAGAACGTATGTAATATAAACTTTTCTGATTAAAGTCCTAACAATAGAGAAAAGAAAATATTACATATCCAACCTTCCACAAAATATATGAATGTCAACATAGCCCAAAGAGGTTTGCCTTTTTTCAAGTCCCATTTTTAGCTTTAAAAATTCATGGAGTATTTTGAGGAAATGGATGTGTTTATTATCTTGATTGTGGTATTGGTACAGGTGTATACTATATATATATCAAAAATTAGCCAATCGTATACTTTCAAAATGTACAGTTCATTGTATGTCATATAACCTCAATAAAATCATAAAAGAAATTTAGTTAATGGAAGGAGTAAACTATAATTATATACAACAACATAGATTGAATGGCACAAACATAATGTTGAGCAAAAGAAGCCAGACTCAAAAGAATACATGATAAGTGATTCACTCTTAAGGGAGGGTAAGGACTAAAATAGGGGTATAAGGAGGTCTGCTGAGATGGTGGTGATTTTGTTTCTTGAGCTGGGTTACATAGGTATGTTCGCTTTACGAAAATTCATTGAACTGTGCATTTATGCATAGGATCTTTGTGTTGACAGAATAGTTCTGTGTCTTGATTACAGTGGTGGTTATACAAATCTATAAAGTGTGATAAAATTTCATAGATTTTTTTTGTACACACATACAAATGAGTACACGTAAAAGTGGTGAAATATGAATCGAGTCTATGATTGTACCAATGTCAACTTCCTGGTTTGATATTTTACTGCAACTATGTAAGATGGAGGCAACTGAGTAGAAGCTCTCTGTATTAATTTTTCAACTTCCTGCAAATCTAGAATTATTGCAGAATAAAAGAATGCTATTGTGTAAAGTGGTATTTTAGTGTGAAAACATCTGTTGGGTTTTCTGCTTATATCCCCTTTCTAGAAATTTCCCTCCTTCCCCTCCTCAGGATTATGATGAAGGTTGTTATGTTCAATCTCAGGGGTCCCACACCCAGATGACAATTAATTAGTCTGGGGGTGGGCATCTGTCCTAATGTAGACCAAATAGCGCCTTTCCTGGAATACAGTATTTGGACTGAGAGAGAACCATCTCTCTTCATGTGTCTGGGCTATACCTTGTAAATTCAAGAGCTTCCAGGCTGTCCTGTTTCCCATCATGAGGTCAGGGGAAGCAGAAGAGCCTGGTGTACATGAAAAAGGTGGAATGAACCAAATGTACAAAGAGAAGGAGAGACAGAAAGGGAGAATCCTTCAGACATTCACCTCCCTGGCTCTGTATGCACAGCTAAATTTCTATGCTTGGGTTCTGTGAGATGCTTCTTCACCTTTATAATAAATTCACCTTCCTATCAAAACAAGATCCATTTGGATTTCTATTACTTGCAACCAAAAAGAATCCTAGCCAATACATCTAGGAAGATGGAACCATATTTATCCTGAGGTTTACACTTAAAATGTTTTTTTTAATTTAAGAAGTATGACTTCACAGTATCTGAGATAAAAATTTCTACTTCCTCATAATGCAATTGCACAGGATGTATTAAAGATCATTTAACCCACCCCTCTCATTTTCTAGTGAGAGAACTGCAGCCAGAGAGTTTAGGGGGCTTAATTAAAATCATACAGCCAGCTTCTATATGATCCTGAACCACCCTGTCACCTCCCTCACTTCAGCATCACATGGTACATCCTGGAGTGAAGCACCAGGATCTTTACTGAGGGTTTTATTTGTTTGTTTTTAGTGTATTAGCTGCGTAACTATTGAATCAGAATGTGGTTAATAAGGACCTACTTGACAGATCAAATGAATAAGGGATAAGGAATAGGGCTATAAGTAGAGTTATAATTATAGGCACTTAATACTAAAAACAACCTGTAACTTTTATCATTATTAGTCATAGGGATATTCCATTTGTCACTTAGAACAGATATACAAGTCTTTTGAGAGTCAGAGGAAACAATTTCAGGACAGATTATTCAAACATTTTAATTCAAATAGTGAGTAGCTAGAATTGAGGAAAACATTTAAGACTACATTAAACAGGATGTCAATACTCAGTTTGACGTAAACTTCCTGAGAGGTGGAGGTTTGCTCTGAAACTTCCTGCTTGGTCATAAAGAGGAACAAGGCAACTGGAACACATTAGTCTTTCTCTCTCAATCTAGTCCTATGAGGTCGGTTAAAAATTGCTGATTTGGAATTATTCTTTAAAAAAGGTAGCCAAAGCAAAGCATTGTAGTGACTGTTTGTTGGGAGGCACGTGTAAGGTAGGAAAGCAGTATTACCCAGTTTTTAAATAAAGATAAGTTTGATAAACACGTGACCTGCTGGAAAGCTAGGCACAGAAGAGTAATGTGTAATGTGCCACTTTCGGTTTTATGTCCTTTAAATGGCAGCAGCTGCTTTTATCACTGCCAGGGCTTTGAACGCCTGAAGTGGTAGCTCTCTGCTCTTGGATGAAAGTTACCTGCCACGGCGGGTCGCGCCCCAGCTCTCTGCTGGGGCTGTGGATAACAGCCTGTGCGTGATACTCGCACCGCTCTTGTTCTCCCTAGGCTGGCACAGTGCCTTACCTTTTTGGTAATTCCCTCTGTAGAGGGGCATTTTAATACTGATTTCGCAGGAGTAGGGACCCCCGCTCGGTCACCCCCCCCAGGTGCGTGTGCCTTTGTCCTTGTCCTTGATTTCCTGGAGCTGCCCTGTCCCAGAGACCGTCACATCCTTGAGACCTCAACATTTTTGGGCTAGGGGAAAAGAAAAAATCTTTTCTCACTACATGGTGGCCAAAAAATAACTAACCAACTAAAAATAATAACTGCTAAGAAAAGAAGGAAGAAAGTAAGAAAGGAGGAAAAGGGAAAGAAATAAAGACTTCCCAGACCTGTATGATTTTATCTGGGAGAGGGGAGTAAATGGGGCAGGAAAGTCTTTTTGGCCCTCATCTTGAGTATATTTCTTCCAGAGTACAACCCCAACACATTCATGTTCAGGTGGCTTCCCAACGTCCCCACTCCTCTCTGGAACATTTGCTATTTCTTCCTGGCCTGCAACACTGCATCTTCATAATATTGTTTTGCAAAGAAATGCATCATGCCTGTGGCTTTGGTATTAATACTTGGTATAATATTAATTTACACCCACAAGGCCCTATTAGTCACTGTTCCACCTTGCAACTCTGCCACAGAGACTAACAGAAGGTTAAATGCATTTAATTTAGCAAACACTTGTTAAATGGAGACAAACTGAAATAAACTGAGCACTTATAATCCTATAACTGTGAAACTGTTATAAACACTGGACAATGACAGTTGATAATACAGAGGTAGAAACAACAAATGGACACTCAAAAAGTGATCAGAGGAGAGAGTAATTCCAAATGAGAATGATTTTAGCAAAGTAGAACTTAACTTTTAAAACATTACTGTTCTTTTCTTTGATGAAAAAGAATACCAGTTTTTCATTCTTAAAGGTTTGAAAATACAGAGAAGCAGAAAGAAAAAAATCCTGAGATAATCACTGTTAACATGCTGACATAAACAATTTAACATTTTCTTATACATATATATATATATATTTATTTATTTATACACACACTGTACTGTAGTTGGGATCTTGTTCTATGTAACACTCTGTAACATCAGTTTTAAACTAACAATATATTGTGAATATTTACTCATATTCTGCAATACTCTTCTATAATCAATTGCCAATTCCAGAATACAGGTGCTCTGAACTTAATCGACCCCTGCTAGTAGACATTTAGTTTGTTTCCAATTTCTAAAAAGTTATTATTAGCATTTATTATTATTAGCAGCAAAATATTTGCTTTAAAAGAATGTTCTTTTCTTTTCTGCCATAACCAGCTGTGGCAGACAACTTTCATCAAAGAGTAGTGAATGTCTCAGGATTTTTTTTAAAGAAAAGAACAATAATTTTTGCCCTATTGAAGGTAGTTTTTTTTCCCTTTTTCTTTTCACCTGTGGCCACTGAATATTTTTTTATGATTAAAAAAAATTGTAGTATAGTTGACATACAATATTATATTAGTTTTAGGTGTACAACATAGTGATTCCATAATTATATACATTATAAAATGCTTGCCATGATAAGTGTAGTTACCCTCTGTCACCACACAAAGTTATTACAATATTATTGACTTTATTCCCTATCCTGTGCTTTTTATCCCTGTGACACTTATTTTATAACTGGAAGTTTGTACCTCTTAATCCCTTGCACCTATTTTGCTCATCCCCCCACACCCTCCTTTCTGGCAACCACCAGATTTGTTCTCTGTATTTATAAGTCTGTTTCTGCTTTTAGTTTGTTTCCAATTTTTAGCCATAATAAACAACACTGTAGTGAATTATCATATATAAATCACTTTGTAAATACCAGATTATTTTCTTAAGTTCCTAAAAATTAAACTGCTCACACCTCAACAAATAAAAAGCAAATAATTCAATTAAAAAATGGGCAGAGGAGCTGAATAGACAGTTCTCTAAAGAAGCAATTCAGATGGCCAACAGATACATGAAAAGATGCTCCACATCGCTTGTCATCAGAGAAATGCAAATTAAAACCACAATGAGATATCACCTCACACCAGTAAGGATCACCATCATCGAAAAGACAAACAACAAATGTTGGCGAGGTTGTGGAGAAAGGGGAACCCTCCTACACTGCTGGTGGGAATGTAAATTAGTTCAACCATTGTGGAAAGCACTATGGAGGTTCCTCAAAATGCTCAAAATAGAAATACCACTTGACCCAGGAATTCCACTTCTAGGAATTTACCCTAAGAATGCAGCACTCCAGTTTGAAAAAGACAGATGCACTCCTATGTTTATTGCTGCACTATTTACAATAGCCAAGATATGGAAGCAACCTAAATGTCCATCAGTAGATGAATGGATAAAGAAGAGGTGGTACATATACACAATGGAATATTACTCAGCCATAAGAAAAAAACAGACCCTACCACTTGCAACAACATGGATGGAGCTAAAGGGTATTATGCTCAGTGAAATAGGCCAGGCGGAGAAAGACAAGTATGAAATGATTTCACTCATATGTGGAGTATAAGAACAAAGGAAAACTGAAGGAACAAAACAGCAGCAGAATCACAGAACCCAAGAATGGACTAACAGTTACCAAAGGGAAAGGGACTGAGGAGGATGGGTGGGAAGGGAGGGACAAGGGAGGGGAAAAAGAAAGGGCGGGGAAAAAGAAAGGGGGCATTACAATTAGTATGTATAGTGCATGGGGGGCATGGGGAGGGCTGTGCAACACAGAGAAGACAAGTAGTGATTTTACAGCATCTTACTATGCAAATGGACAGTGACTGTGAAGGGGTATGTGGGGGGGACTTGTTGAAGGGGGGGAGCCTAGTAAACATAATGTCCTTCATGTAATTGTAGATTAATGATACCAAAAAAAAAAATTAAACTGCTTAACAAAGTATATAGACGTTTTAAAGCTTTATGACACATCTATCAGCAACATATGAGGCTCTGTCATTCTGATGGGCAGAACATTTCTAGGGGTGACAATTTCTCTTATTTGAAGATTTGATTTGTTTTGAAGGTGCAGAAAATTATAGAACAGAGATTTTCCTTCCTGGCATGCTCCATCCATTTTACCCTGCCAGTTTGGTGTTTGAATGGAGAAGGATAAGTTTGTGTTTAAGGTGGTGTCATACCCTTGTCACGTGAGACACAACATATAGATCAAAGAGGAGAAAAACCTGGGTAATTCTTTTCATTTTCAGTGTGCTTTTGCTAAATATTAAGCAGTCTACTACAGTGGGCAGTACAGGTCTTTCTTACCTGACTCTTCTCCCCTTCAAATGTGATAACTAATTTCATCATTTTCATTGAATATTCATGGACTGGAAGATCAGGTCTACTCAAAAATAGCTTTTAATTGCATTTAACAGTAAACTCTATAATTTTAATTAAAAGAAAGAAAAAGAAAACCAACTGGCATTAACTTTGATTTGAGTATACACATGATGAAGATTAATCCCTTCCTGTTTTTGAGTGTGGCATTATGAGTATATATCTCGATTTTTAGTACAGCACAACCTGTCATTCAGAAATTTCAAAGCTGGTATTTAAGATGCTGATTATATAATATGTAGATGTTAGAAGTGTGCAGTTAAACTGGTAAGAAACCTTTACAGAAGGGAACACAGTATATTGCCACTTTATTTCAAAGCTATACTAGGAGATATATAGTAATTTATAGGTGTATACACAGTATACATAGTAATCCTTGAATAACGATAGGTTATATGTAATTGAAAAATATTATGTCAAGCAAAGTTTCAGTCTTTAATCTATTTTACTTGTCTAGCACTATCCACCCCCACTCCTCCCCCAAGTGGAAGATACACTCCGTGGAGACTACAAGCTTGTCTGTCTTGTTCACTGGTGCATTCTTATCCTGAGCAGTTCCAGATATAAATAAAAGGTCTATAAATATTTGCTGAATGAGTGAAAAATAGAGAAATAATTTAAAATAATGGCACTGAATTCATAAACACTACAAACAAAAATTCCAAAAGCATCCAAGTTCTAACACAAACCAGATTTGTCACCAGAGTTGCAAATTTAATCTAATTCCAGGCTTTAAAGTGGTAGCATGCATTACTGGTTCAATCAATGATGTAATTAAATACTAACAGCAATAGTTAAAGCTCAGAATGAGTAATAAAGGCATAGTAGAGTTCATAATGCCAGCGTCAAAGGCAGCCTTTGGGGTTTTGACTGAACATTAGAGAAATCCATGTGGGCAGGTGTTTACAGAGGATGAAAAAGGAGATCACTGCAGGAGTAATTTTTTTTTCTGGGTTTGTTGGCTTCTCTTTTACTTTTGTGTTTTCACTCTTTGTCATCCAAAACTGGAGGATTACTTAACTATGGAGGACCTACATAACTGATCTCCAGTAAATAGGTACTTATACAATGTTAGCGGAATTAATTAAAGTATGCTAAACTTAATGGAAGCTTGGACAGGCAACACCTTGACTGCAGCCTTGTTAGAGACCCAAAGTCAGAAGACTCAGCTCAGTAATGACCAGCTTTCTTACCTATAGGCTCTGTGAGATAATGTTGATCACTTTAAGCCACTAACTGTAATTTGCTGTGCAGTAATAGATAACTAATTACAGGTGTTGCTTGATAAATATTAAGTTATCCCTACTCAAATTTCATTCAATTAAAGAAGAAATTAATACACATCTTGTATATATTTTTTACCCACTCAAGATAGTTATTACCTAGAAAAAGCTTAGACACTTGCCAAATGATTATGTCATGATCTCACTTTTGAGTTTAGAAAGTAATCTTAAAGAATTATAGTTTCTGGTCATACTTTTCCATTAAAAAGCAAGGAGGTTCTACTTTTACAAGCCATAGGTACCTAATTAGTTCTCCATTATTCTGAAAAATAATACAGTCCGTGCTATTTCTGCTCAAAAAGAGCAGAAGATGCTTTATTCATAGATAATTAGTGGGGGATAACCACCACTTCCCCAGCCCACTGGCATTCTTCCATAGTAACATTTCCACTGTGCCTTTCTTTCTTTCTTTTTTTTTTTTAGTGTTTCTTTTTAAGTAGAAGTATCAACATACATTCTTATATTGGTTTCAAGTATACAACACAGTGGTTCAACAGTTACCCATATTATTAAATCCTCACCCCAGCTAGTGTGGTTATCTGTCAACATAGAAGATGTTATACAGACTCACTGACTATATTCTTCATGCTGTACTACCATCCCCATGACCAACTTATATTATGATTGAGAATTTTTGTCACTGTGCTTTTCTTTTATCAGGTGTAGCCTTCCAGGCTCATTTCATCCATTTGACAGGAATGCTGACAATATAACTTCAGGTTATTAGGGTCCAAGCAGCTTACTGGAGAGGTTGCTGTATTACAACCCATTTTAGTTGCATCCTTTATGAAAACTCTTATGTTTGGAAACTTTCCATGCGTTTTGTCAGCCTGAAGGTGATTTGTTTTTGGTTTGGGAAATGTGGCATAACTCATCTGAGGTGATTTTTAAAATATATTCAGAGGTGAAAATATGTTTTATTATTTCACTTTGAAAGTTTTCTGTTGAAAATAATTTCTTCTGAGTTGTCTTCTCTGCTCTGTCATCCTGTAACTTGTGCTGGAAAAGGATCTTATTTGTTTTTGGCTTCATTAAAGTAACAACTGGCCACTTGGAAATTAAGTTTTATGCTCAATGTCTTCCATAATTTTAAGCAAACTTCTCAAATTTTACTTATGAGCAAAATTGCAATGGAAGGGTGGGTTTTCAAAAAGCTGCCACTAGTCCTAGAATCTTTTTAATACTTGAAGCCATAAAATCAAGATGTATGATTAAAAGAATTTTTTATGTTTTTTAAAAGGCTTTGAGGTGTTACTTAAGTTGCTTAATTATTAGCTAGTATTGTATTTTGGCAAAGTATCATGATTATTTCTCAATTGTTTGTTTTAGGATTTTTTTTTCCTTTCCCACTTTTTTATCTTCCTCCATCTTGTGAAATGATTCAAAATATTAAATTTGGATTGCTTATTTACCTAAGAAAATATTAGAGAATAAAAAATTTATGGTATGGCTTCTGTTCCCAGAAAGGATGGTATAACAGGGACCAAAATTATTCTCACCTAAAATAATATAAAAACTGGACAAAACGTTTGAAGTAATAGATTTCAGATATCAGATAACAGGCAGTGCAGGACAGTGATTTCACATGAAGGAAAAAAAACAAGGTGAGTCCTATATTGCCTCTGGCTTCAGATTTCCTAAACTACAGCATAGGGTAAAGGAACCCAAACAGAGCTCATTCACCTCTCTTGAGTTGAAGAAATGGAGTTTGAAGACCTGGGAAATGAAAGCATCAGAATCTGAGGGTGAAAACCAGAGGAGAGAGCTGTCCAAAAAGAGAGCTTGGGAGAGTTCCTCTTGAGTCTTCAGTTGTATACTGATTAGTACATGCATGTGAGAAAACTTCCAAGGCTGGAGAAAAAGAATCACTGGAAAAGAATAAGCAGAAAAAAACTTGGAGTCACACAGGGTCAGGAAGAATTTATGTTCCAACCAGATAGAGTGGAAAGAACTCTTAACATATAGGGCGTTGACTAGAGTCTTCAGGAGGTTATTGCCTCAGTAGTTGGGCCAAAGTAACCCTAAGTTGAAGGCTGTCCTGGACCTGCCCAATAAAGCTCAATGAAGTAAAGGATTAAACTGTTTCCAAGTAAAATAAGTGCATCCTAGAACAAAGCCTCAAAATATTTAAAGGAATACAAAAAACTTCAAAACAATGACATTTAATAGAAAATTTGTAGGTATTCAAAAAGCCAGGAAAATATAATCTATAATGAGGGGAAAAAATCAATAGAAACAGTCCAAGAAATGACACAGATGAGAGAATTAGTTAAATTAGTTAGGGATAATAAAACAGTTATCTTAGCAATATTTCTTATCTTCAAAAAGGTAGAGGAAAGTATAAGCATGATAAGAAGAGGTGTGTATATGTAAAAAAGACCCAAATCAAACATCTAGAGATGAACAAAGAAACAATTTCTGAAATGAACAGCACTGTGAATGGGGTTAACAGTAGACTGGATGCTGCTGAAGAAAAGATTAGTAAACTTGAAGACATAGCAATAGAAATGATTCAAGATGAATCACAGAAAGATAAAAGATTGGGGGTAAAAGAACAAAGATACCATGTAGCCTAACATATGTATAGTTAGAGTCTTAAAAGGGAAGAAGAAAGATGGAGGGATGGAATAAGTATTTGAAGAAATAATGACCAAAAATATTCCAAATTAGATGAAAAATATAAATTCACAGATCCAAGAAGCTCAATAAATCCCAAGCAAAAGAAACATGAAATAAAACTCACTAATGCACATCAAAATGAAAATTTTAAGGACCAGTAACAAAAAGAAAATATTAAAAGCAGTCAGAGAAACAAAATACAAATACAGAGAAGCAAACATAAGAGTGACAGAAGCAGTGCAAACTAGAGTATACAGAGCAACATCTTAAAGTACTGAAGGACAAAACCATCAGCCTAGAATTCTAGAGCCAGCAAAAATCTTTCAAAAATGAACTCAAAAGAAAGACATTTTTCAGGATATAAAAGCTGACAGAATTCATCACCAGCATGCTGACCAGTTGGAGAAATGGAAAAGGAAGTTCCTCTGGCACAAGGGAAGTGACAATCAGTTGGAAATGTGGATCTATACAAGGAAATGAATAGCACTAGAAATTTTAAGTGTGTGGGTAAATATAAAAGACTTCTTACACTAAAAATATGTTTAAAGTAATGGTGTGTTTAAAGCAAAACATAATAACAATGTATTGTAGGGTCTACAAAATATGTGGAAGTAAATATGTATGACAGCAATAGCACAAAGGCTGGAGGCAGGGAAGTATATGCTTAAAAAGTCTTTATACTATATATGAATTGGTATAATGTTGTATAAGGTAGATTGTGATGAGTTAAAGATGTATACTGTGACCTCCAGAGCAATAAAAAAAAACCTAGATGTATTGCTAGTAAGAAGATGGAGAAGATAAAATAAAACCATCAAAAATATTTTAATTAATTCAAAAAAAAGTAGGATAAGAAAAAAAGCAAATAGAACAGATGAGAGAAATAGGAAAATGGTAAATTTAAACTTAATCATATCAATAATCAGAGTAAATGTGAATGATCTTAACACACAATTTAAAGGCAGAAATTGTCAGAAGTAAACATAAGCCTAACACGAAATCCATATAAAGACATTACAAAGAAACAACAGTTTACATATTTACATGCCAATATCCTTTGTGAACATGGATTCAAAAAATTCTAACAAATCAAACCCAACAATTTACAAAAATGTTAATATATCATGACCAAGTAGGGTTATTCCAGGGATGCAAAGTTGGTTTAACATTTGAAATCAAATAATGTAGTTTACAACTTTTACAGACTCAAAAAGAAAAATCATGTAATTGTCTCAATGAGTATAGAAAAATAATTTAACAAAATTCAATATCCACTTATTTTAAAAGTGTGAGCAAACTAGGAATGGAAGGAAGTTTCATTTCATTAATCAAGGGCATGTATGGAAAACATAGTAAAATGGTACTTAAAGGTGAAAGACTAAATGCTCTTCCTCCAAGATTGGAAACAAGACAAGGTTTGTTCTTAACCACTTATGTTCAGTATTTCACTGGAAGTCATAGCTACTGCAATATGGCAAATAAAATAAATGAAAGTATATAGATAGGAAGGGAAGAAGTAAAACTCTCTCAAGTAACTAATAAGAAAGTAGTAGAACTAGTAAGTGAATTTAGCAAGACTTCAGAATACAGGTCAATACACAGAAATCATTTGTATTTCTGTATACTTGGCAACAATCAGAAATTGAAATAAAAAATACCATGCATAAAAAACATTAAAAATATTAAATAATTAGGGATACATTTAGCAAAAGAAGTAAAAGAGCTGCATACTGAAGACTAAAACATTGCTGAGAGAAATTAAGGAAGACCTAATAAATGGAAAGATATACCTTGTTCATGGGTCAGAAGACTTAGTATTGTTAAGACGTCAATCCTCTCCAAATTGATCTATGAATTCAATGCAATCCCAGTGAAAATTCCAGCAGGCTTGTCTGCGGAAATTTATAGGTAGATTTGTATGGAAATGCAAAGTACCTAGAGTGTTCAAAACAATTTTGAAAGAAAAACAAAGTTGGAAGATCTACAATGCATTATATCAAGACTTTAATTATAAAGCTGTAATATGAGAGGAGGGGCGGAAGATGGCGGTGTGAGTAGAGCAGCGGATATCTCCTCCCAAAACAACATATATCTATGAAAATATAACAAAGACAACCCTTCCTAGAATAAAGACCAGAGGACACAGGACAATATCCAGACCACATCCACACCTGAGAGAACTCAGTGCCTCGCGAAGGGGGTAAGATACAAGCCCCGGCCCGGCGGAAGCCGAGCGCCCCTCCCCCCAGCTCCCGGCGGGAGAAGAGCAGGCAGAGCAGGAGGGAGACGGAGCCCAGGACTGCCGAACACCCAGCCCCAGCCATCCGGGCCAGAGTGCAGGGCGCTCGATACTAGGAAAACAGGGCAGCAAGAACAGTGAGCAGGCACTGGAGGCTGGGCGACAGAGGACATAAGAAAAGCGCGTGACCATGTTTTTTTTGCTTTTTTGCTGTTTTGTTTTGGCGAGCGCTTTTTGGAAGTCTTAAAGGGATAGGGACCCCAATACTAGGGAAACAGGGCAGAAAGACTGGTGAGCAGAGGCCTGAGGCTGGCACCGGAGAATAAAGAAAAACGACCGACCACCTTTTTTTTTTTTTTTTAATTAAAAACTTTTTTTTTTTTAGTTAAAAAAATTTTTTTTCTTTTTTTTTTTGGTGGGCGTTGTTTTGTTTTGGCGGATGCTTTTTGGAAGTCTTAAAGGGGCAGGGCGGGTCACTTAATCCAGAGGTAGGGAATCCGGGATCTCTGGGCACCCTAACCCCTGGGCTGCAGGGAGCAGGGAGGCCCCTTACGGAGATAAATAGCCTCCCAGCAGCTCCTGCTCCAACGCGACTCCACCATTTTGGAGTAGCTGCCCGATCCAGGCCACGCCCACAGCAACAGCGGAGATTAACTCCATAGCAACCGGGCAGGAAGCAGAAACCCTGTCTGCGCGCAGCTGCACAGCACAAGCCACTAGAGGTCGCTGTTCTCCCAGGAGAGGAGGGCCACAAACCAACAAGAAAGGAAGTCCTTCCAGCCGTCACTCGTCCCAGTTCTGCAGACTATTCCTATCACCATGAAAAGGCAAAGCTACAGGCAGACAAAGATCACAGAGACAACACCAGAGAAGGAGACAGACCTAACCAGTCTCCCTGAAAAAGAATTCAAAATAAGAATCATAAACATGCTGACAGAGATGCAGAGAAATACGCAAGAGAAATGGGATGAAGTCCGGAAGGAGATCACAGATGCCAGAAAGGAGATTACAGAAATGAAACAAACTCTGGAAGGGTTTATAAGCAGAATGGATAGGATGCAAGAGGCCATTGTTGGAATTGAAATCAGAGAACAGGAACGCATAGAAGCTGACATAGAGAGAGACAAAAGGATCTCCAGGAATGAAACAATATTAAGAGAACTGTGTGACCAATCCAAAAGGAAAAATATCCGTATTATAGGGGTCCCAGAAGAAGAAGAGAGAGGAAAAGAGATGGAAAGTATCTTAGAAGAAATAATTGCTGAAAACTTCCCCACACTGGGGGAGGAAGTAATCGAACAGACCACAGAAATACACAGAACCCCCAACAGAAAGGATCCAAAAAGGGCAACACCAAGACACATAATAATTAAAATGGCAAAGATCAAGGACAAGGAAAGAGTGTTAAAGGCAGCTAGAGAGAAAAAGGTCACCTATAAAGGGAAACCCATCAGGCTAACATCAGATTTCTCAACAGAAACCCTACAGGCCAGAAGAGAATGGCATGATATATTTAATACAATGAAACAGAAGGGCCTTGAACCAAGGATACTGTATCCAGCACGACTATCATTCAAATATGACGGTGGGATTAAACAATTCCCAGACAAACAAAAGCTGAGGGAATTTGCTTTCCACAAACCACCTCTACAGAACATCTTACAGGGACTGCTCTAGATGGGAGCACTCCTAGAAAGAGCACAGCACAAAACACCCAACATATGAAGAATCGAGGAGGAGGAACAAGAAGGGAGAGAAGAAAAGAATCTCCAGACAGTGTATATAAAAGCTCAATAAGTGAGCTAAGTTAGGCAGTAAGATACTAAAGAGGCTAACCTTGAACCTTTGGTAACCACGAATTTAAAGCCTGCAATGGCAATAAGTACATATCTTTCAACAGTCACCCTAAATGTTAATGGGTTGAATGCACCAATCAAAAGACACAGAGTAACAGAATGGATAGAAAAGCAAGACCCATCTATATGCTGCTTACAAGAAACTCACCTCAAACCCAAAGACATGTACAGACTAAAAGTCAAGGGATGGAAAAACATATTTCAAGCAAACAACAGTGAGAAGAAAGCAGGGGTTGCAGTACTAATATCAGACAAAATAGACTTCAAAACAAAGAAAGTAACAAGAGATAAAGAAGGACACTACATAATGATAAAGGGCTCAGTCCAACAAGAGGATATAACCATTCTAAATATATATGCACCCAACACAGGAGCACCAGCATATGTGAAACAAATACTAACAGAACTAAAGGGGGATATAGACTGCAATGCATTCATTCTAGGAGACTTCAACACACCACTCACCCCAAAGGATAGATCCACTGGGCAGAAAATAAGTAAGGACACGGAAGCACTGAACAACACAGTAGAGCAGATGGACCTAATAGACATCTATAGAACTCTACATCCAAAAGCAGCGGGATATACATTCTTCTCAAGTGCACATGGAACATTCTCCAGAATAGACCACATACTAGGCCACAAAAAGAGTTTCAGAAAATTCCAAAAGATTGAAATCCTACCAACCAACTTTTCAGACCACAAAGGCATAAAACTAGAAATAAACTGTACAAAGAAAGCAAAGAGGCTCACAAACACGTGGAGGCTTAACAACACGCTCCTAAATAATCAATGGATCAATGACCAAATCAAAATGGAGATCCAGCAATATATGGAAACAAATGACAACAACAACACTAAGCCCCAACTTCTGTGGGACACAGCAAAAGCAGTCTTAAGAGGAAAGTATATAGCAATCCAAGCATATTTAAAAAAGGAAGAGCAATCCCAAATGAATGGTCTAATGTCACAATTATCAAAATTGGAAAAAGAAGAACAAATGAGGCCTAAAGTCAGCAGGAGGAGGGACATAATAAAGATCAGAGAAGAAATAAATAAAATTGAGAAGAATAAAACAATAGCAAAAATCAATGAAACCAAGAGCTGGTTCTTCGAGAAAATAAACAAAATAGATAAGCCTCTAGCCAGACTTATTAAGAAGAAAAGAGAGTCAACACAAATCAACAGTATCAGAAACGAGAAAGGAAAAATCACGACGGACCCCACGGAAATACAAAGAATTATTGGAGAATACTATGAAAACCTATATGCTAACAAGCTGGGAAACCTAGGAGAAATGGACAACTTCCTAGAAAAATATAACCTTCCAAGATTGACCCAGGAAGAAACAGAAAATCTAAACAGACCAATTACCAGCAACGAAATTGAAGCGGTAATAAAAAAACTACCAAAGAACAAAACCCCCGGGCCAGATGGATTTATTCGGAATTTTATCAGACATACAGGGAAGACATAATACCCATTCTCCTTAAAGTTTTCCAAAAAATAGAGGAGGAGGGGATACTCCCAAACTCATTCTATGAAGCTAACATCACCCTAATACCAAAACCAGGCAAAGACCCCACCAAGAAAGGAAACTACAGACCAATATCCCTGATGAACGTAGATGCAAAAATACTCAACAAAATATTAGCAAACCGAATTCAAAAATACATCAAAAGGATCATACACCATGACCAAGTGGGATTCATCCCACGGATGCAAGGATGGCACAACATTCGAAAGTCCATCAACATCATCCACAGCATCAACAAAAAGAAAGACAAAAACCACATGATCATCTCCATAGATGCTGAAAAAGCATTTGACAAAGTTCAACATCCATTCATGTTAAAAACTCTCAGCAAAATGGGAATAGAGGGCAAGTACCTCAACATCATAAAGGCCATCTATGATAAACCCACAGCCAACATTATATTGAACAGCGAGAAGCTGAAAGCATTTCCTCTGAGATCGGGAACTAGACAGGGATGCCCACTCTCTCCACTGTTATTTAACATAGTACTGGAGGTCCTAGCCACGGCAATCAGACAAAATAAAGAAATACAAGGAATCCAGATTGGTAAAGAAGAAGTTAAACTGTCACTATTTGCAGATGACATGATACTGTACATAAAAAACCCTAAAGACTCCACCCCAAAACTACTAGAACTGATATCGGAATACAGCAAAGTTGCAGGATACAAAATCAACACACAGAAATCTGTGGCTTTCCTATATACTAACAATGAACCAACAGAAAGAGAAATCAGGAAAACAACTCCATTCACAATTGCATAAAAAAAAATAAAATACCTAGGAATAAACCTAACCAAAGAAGTGAAAGACTTATACTCTGAAAACTACAAGTCACTCTTAAGAGAAATTAAAGGGGACACTAACAGATGGAAACTCATCCCATGCTCGTGGCTAGGAAGAATTAATATCGTTAAAATGGCCATCCTGCCCAAAGCAATATACAGATTTGATGCAATCCCTATGAAACTACCAGCAACATTCTTCAATGAACTGCAACAAATAATTCAAAAATTCATATGGAAACACCAAAGACCCCGAATAGCCAAAGCAATCCTGAGAAAGAAGAATAAAGTAGGGGGGATCTCACTCCCCAACTTCAAGCTCTACTATACACCATAGTAATCAAGACAATTTGGTACTGGCACAAGAACAGAGCCACAGACCAATGGAACAGACTAGAGAATCCAGACATTAACCCAGACATATATGGTCAATTAATATTTGATAAAGGAGCCATGGACATACAATGGCGAAATGACAGTCTCTTCAACAGGTGGTGCTGGCAAAACTGGACAGCTACATGTAGGAGAATGAAACTGGACCATTGTCTAAGCCCATATACAAAAGTAAACTCAAAATGGATCAAAGACCTGAATGTAAGTCATGAAACCATTAAACTCTTGGAAGAAAACATAGGCAAAAACCTCTTAGACATAAACATGAGTGACCTCTTCTTGAACATATCTCCCCAGGCAAGGAAAACAACAGCAAAAATGAGTAAGTGGGACTATATTAAGCTGAAAAGCTTCTGTACAGCAAAAGACACCATCAATAGAACAAGAAGGATCCCTACAGTATGGGCGAATATATTTGAAAATGACACATCCGATAAATGCTTGACGTCCAGAATATATAAGGAGCTCACACGCCTCAACAAACAAAAAACAAATAACCCAATTAAAAAATGGGCAGAGGAACTGAACAGACAGTTCACCAAAAAAGAAATACAGATGGCCAACAGACACATGAAAAGATGCTCCACATCGCTAATTATCAGAGAAATGCAAATTAAAACTACAATGAGGTATCACCTCACACCAGTAAGGATGGCTGCCATCCAAAAGACAGACAACAACAAATGTTGGCGAGGCTGTGGAGAAAGGGGAACCCTCCTACACTGCTGGTGGGAATGTAAGTTAGTTCAACCATTGTGGAAAGCAGTATGGAGGTACATCAAAATGCTCAAAACAGACTTACCATTTGACCAAGGAATTCCATTCCTAGGAATTTACCCTAAGAACGCAGCATTCAAGTTTGAGAAAGACAGATGCACCCCTATGTTTATTGCAGCACTATTTACAATAGCCAAGAATTGGAAGCAACCTAAATGTCCATCAATAGATGAATGGATAAAGAAGATGTGGTACATATACACAATGGAATACTAGTCAGCCATAAGAAAAGGGCAAATCCAATCATTTGCAGCAACATGGATGGAGCTGGAGGGTATTATGCTCAGTGAAACAAGCCAAGCGGAGAAAGAGAAATACCAAATGATTTCACTTATCTGTGGAATATAAGAACAAAGGAAAAACTGAAGGAACAAAACAGCAGCAGAATCACAGAACTCAAGAATGGACTAACAGGTACCAAAGGGAAAGGGACTGGGGAGGATGGGTGGGTAGGGAGGGATAAGGGGCGGGAGAAGTAGGGGGGTATTAAGATTAATATGCATGGGGGGGTAGGAGAAAAGGGAGGGCTGAACAACACAGAGAAGGCAAGTAGTGATTCTACAAAATTTTGCTATGCTGATGGACAGTGACTGTAAAGGGGTTTATAGGGGAGACCTGGTATAGGTGAGAGCCTAGTAAACATAATATTCGTCATGTAAGTGTAGATTAGTGATACCAAAAACAAAGCAAAAAAAAAAAAAAGGGCAGTTCCTGTGTGGTAACCTCCAACGAGTTCTACACAAGGGCATAAAGGGCATATAAAAGTGTAGGCAAAGGGTCTGTTTGTGTTTATACAGAAGATCAAAGCCTAATTGGGCTACCCCGAAAATGAACTAAGATACGATATGAAAAAGAACTTCCAACATCTGCACTCTCTGGAAGACTCATGCCAGAAGATGATCATCAAAAAACCCCAACAACGATCCACGCACTGCTACAGCTGTAGATGCACTCATCCCACCAGTTCCTGGACTTGCCATGGGAATGAGGAAGGAGATATCTAAGCTTGCCTGTGCATACAGTAAAACAACAAATTTGACTGGATCTATACTGTTGGAACTCAACCAAGAATTTGGAGAAGTGCAAATTGTAGCGCTCCAAAGTCTTACAACTACAGACTATTTACTGTTAAAAGAACATATGGCATGTGAACAGTCCCCAGGAATGGGTTGTTTTAATTTGTCTGGTTTCTCTCAGACTGTTCAAGTTCAGTTGGACAATATCCACCATATCATAGATAAGTTTTCACAAATGCCTAAGGTGCCTAACTGGTTTTCTTGGATTCACTGGAGATGGCTGGTAATTACAGATATGCTTTGGTTATGTAACTATACTCCTATTATGTTAATGTGTGTGCGCAATTTAAGTAGTAGCTTAAAACCTATATATGCTGAAGTTACTCTACAAGAAGATATGTCAAAGAAATAATCAATCTTCCCATGTTTTCTCCCGCCTGCTACTTCTATAGCTTTTCTTCTTCCTTCCTAATTACAACCCTTAAATAGAATTCGTGCCTCATATCAAATTTACCGAGTATCATAATTCTTCCAAGTGGTAAAGATACCTCAAGACAAATGCTGGGCATAGAAGCCACAGGGCATAAATATGCAAAGAAGTAAAAAGCTAACCTTTTCAAACAATAAGGCTCCCCTCTCACTTACCATCTTCACATTTCCCTGTATGGCCCCGGAAGATGACTGGTTAGCCAGAGACGGGTAAGATTCCTCAAGGGAGGAACAACCTAAGACAGGCACAGTCGCAGGGGGGCCATCAGGTGGGAAATTGGGGATCAACAGAGGTGAGGCTTAGAACCTCACCCCCCCTGTTCTGAGAGAAATCTTCTGCATCCGTGGATGTTTTATTGCCCTTGTCTAGCTTGGATTAACACATAGTCTACAGGCACACACCTGATCATCTACATTTGCTCTCTTACAACACTAAACTATGTTTTCTACCTTTATCTTGTATCTACCTACCACTTCAGCATTTTATTAAAAATAATAATAATAAAGAGAGAAATGTGGTATCCACATATAAATCAAGTATAAAAACCAAATGAGTATTCATATTTGAACTGACTGTTTAGAGTTCATAATGCATGAGCAAAACCGAAAGTTTCTGTGATGACTGCCCTTGTACTGTTCACTATGTAACTTATTCATTATGTAAGAATTTGTTCTCCATGTAAGAACTTGTTTGTTATGCCTCAGAAGATTGGAGACTGACGAAAATTAGGCTTGGGGTGGATTAATGATTGTGCATTGAGCATTGACTCCTCTATACAGAATTTTATTGTCGTTAACAACCATTTGATCAATAAATATGAGAGATGCCCTCACAAAAAAAAAAAAAAAAAGGACAGACTTCCAATGGTAAAATAAATAAGTAACCAGGATGTAATGTATAGCATAAGGAATATAGTCAAGATATTGTAACAGCTTGGTAGGGTGATAGCTGGAACCTAGAATTATGTATATAAATGTTCTACCACTGTGTTGTACACTTGAAACTAATGTAATTTAATACTGTGCGTCAACTACCCTTCAATAAAAAATAATTATTAAAAAAAAAAAAGCTGTAATAATCAAGATAGTATGGTATTGGAACAGAATAGAGTCCAGAAATAGACTCATATATGGCTAATTGATTTTTTTGTTGTTGCCTTGTTTGATCTGCTGACAGACATCACTAGTCAATGTGCAATTAAGTTTGGCAAAAACAGCATCTCACAGTGCCTCCTGTGATTAAAGCAGTAATAAAGCATGGCCTTTCCCAGTAATCTTGTGAAAATGTTAAATAAATGTAAATGGAGATTTTGGATCATAACAATTTTGGTAGCCACTTACTTCAAAGACTCATTTGAAGACTTCATGCCCATTTTATACATGGAATCTGAATAAAACACAGACCTGTATCTCATATAAAGTCCTAACACATCCTTCATGGTAAGTGAACAAACAGCTTATCAAGCAATAGCAAACAAGTGCTGGAACCTTATTTATGGAAGTAAGGACATTTCTATCCATCTATAGTTAATCACAAATGGACTTCTGACTCAAAACAAAGTCAAGTTTGAAACCTTGGTTCAGGACTAATTAGTTTGTAACCTTAAGAAAGTGACAACTTGTCTAAATCACCTGTAACAATGTAATTCAAGGTGGGGTCTGCAGCAACTGTGAACTTCTCAGAAATCCATTTTCTTGATCCCCACACACATTTTCTGAAACAGAATCTCTGTGGGTGGGGCCCAGGATACTGCTTTTAACAAATCCTCCAGGTAGTGCTAATAATGTGCCTTAAGTTAGAGATGCCGATGTATTGCATGGAAGCAATAACACTTCTTCAACGGAGGGTGTGGAATATAAGGACTGAGTGTGATAAGGTGATTACGTATGTGAAACAGCCTGGCACCTAGTACCTCTAAGGGCTCTACCAGAATGGTGGCTCTTCTGTGCATTGGCCAAGACAGGTGAGTACAGAGGACATGTAGGGTAAGGGTATGGGGACATTGTGAATAGTCATCACCCCAGAGAGGTCAAGAGGTTTGTTAATATTCTGGAGTCCATCAAAGGGTTCTCCTCTAAGAAGTAATGTCCTAATAACTACAGGGCACGGTGGAGAATTGCCCACATATTTCTTTGTGTAGAAATGGTTAGGTATCTGGAAATAACACTGCTAAATGTGACTTTTATGGCTAATTGATTTTTGATTAAGGTTCTAAGGCAATTCAGTGGAGGAAGGAATGATCTAAAATATGGTGTCAAATAATTAGTTATTAAATTGGGTATCTCTATGAACTAGTTGTTTGCCTTAGCTATATATATGTGTGTGTATATATATATATCAAGCCATAAACTGGGAGAAAATATCTGTGAAACATATATCTGATAAAGAACTTGTATTCAGAATATACAAAAAAAGTTCTTACAACTCAGTAAGACAATCCAGCTTAAAAATGGGTAAAGTGTTTGAACAGACACATTCCCCCAAAAGACTACAGTTGGCAAATAAACACCTGAAAAAATGCTCACATCATTAGTCACAGGGAAATGAAAATTAAAATCAAAATGACATATTCTATATATTCACCAGAATGCTTAAAATGAGAAAGACTGGTCATACGAAGTATTGGTGATGATATGGAAGAACTGGAATTTTTTGTATACTGTTTGCAATATAAAATGATATATTTACTTTGGAAAGCAGCTTGTCAGATATTTAAAAATTTAAACACATTCCTCTCATGTGCCCCAGCCACTCCAGTCCTAGTTTTACCCAAGAGAAATGGAAGCATATAACCACATGAAAATTCATGCAAACATTCATAGCAGCATTCTTTGTCATTGCAAAAACTGGAAACAACCTATAAGGAAAAATGGAAATTTCATGGCCAAGATTCTCAACTGATTCTAATCTTGCTCATTGTATATGTGCGATAAGGTAATACTTAGCCTACTGCATGGGCACATACTTGTATACCCTTGGCAATAAGCTGCATACAGCTGGTATTACTGAAAGAAGAGTTCAGCCCCATGCTAAGAGCAGAGGGAAGCAGGAGAGAGGGGAGCAGAGGCTGAGCCAGGGGCAAAGACAGAGACGGGCTTGCAGTTTGTAGACACCTGGGTGACTGCCATGAGAATAAAGCTTGATATGGAGTCCCCTTTTACTCCCAATGTTCCGTTGTTGTTATTGGGTCTCAACGAATTTGTAGTGAACTTGCTCATAACTAAGAACCCCCTCCTGCCTGGAGCTACACAACCCAAATTGCATCAACTGGTGAATGGATAGAAAATAGTAGTAAATTCGTACCACAGAACACTATTCATCAATAAAAAGGAACAAACTATTGATAAATGCAAGAACGGGGTGGATACTAAAATCCTTATGGTGAATGAGAAAAGCTAGACAAAGAAAATATATACAGTTATGTTTCCATTTATATAAAGCAAACTAGTCTATTGTGACATAAATCAACTGGGTGTTTGCTGGGGCAGGATCAAGAGAGCTATGGATGACATGGAGATAAAAAACTTTGGAGGGGATGGAAATATTTATTATCTTGAGTGTGGTAATGGTTTCAAAGGTGTATACATATGTCATGGTGTACTTAACTGCATTTATTGCAGCTTATTGTATGTTGATTATACCTCAATAAAGCTTTATGGTTTGATACCAATATTAAAATTAGATGTAGCACTTAGAAGAACTAGCTAAAATTCTAAATGTGTATCTTCATAGAGCTCTGAAAATTAGTTTCTTTAAATTGTTTTACTTGCAAAAATTGTAGTCCTTTTGCTGAGATCAAAGATCCATGCCACCCACCTCTTTCCTACCCCAGTCATTCTGACCCTTCAGTTTTGAATGTACATGCATGTACTAGTTCCAGTGCCTATGTTGAGTTTCCCAACAAACTTTTATTAAACGCAGAGAAAAAAGGACACTGTATTCCATTTCTTTTAGACCTACTGCCTCACTGGTGTTGATCAGCTTGCTTTCTTTTAGACCCTTGTCAGCCAGACATGTTCCAGATCTTGTTCATGTCTGTAGTCATAAGTTTAAAAGCTTTCTTTCATGCTAAAAAATGTATGAAGGCTATGAAAATGCTGGATATCCACCCAGGGTCCCAGGTAGACTTGCATGAAAGGAGGAATTGAAGACTAGTTTAGTGTTTTCAGAGTTATGACTTTATGTCCACATATACATATACATAAAATAATAGGTGATCAAACTAAAATTCTCTTGTTTCTGCTAATGAACCTACTGAGATTAGCATAATTTTTAATATAATTATTTTCTTTCTGAAAATGAAGCATGTACTTGTTAATCTAAGAACAGTAGTCTTCCACTTTATGATATAATAATATAAAACACTGCTGTGCTAAACAATTAGCCCAACTGTTACAAGGATAAAATCAGAGATATTTACAGCCTAAGGTAATTTTTTTCTACCTCATTTCCTTTTTCTTTAACAGTTTTATTGAGATGTAATTCACATGCCATACAATATACAATTTCAGACATCTAAAGGATTCAGTGGTTCTTAGTATATTCACAGAGACTTGCAACTATCACCACTCATTTTAGACTATTTTTATCAACCCCTCAAGAAACCCTGTATCTATTAGTAGTCACTTCCCATCCTTGCTGTACCTCCTCCCAGCCCTAAGCAATCACTAATGTGCTTTCTGTCTCTATAGATTTGCCTGTTCTGGACATTTCATATAAATAGAATCATACAACATGTGATCTTTTGTGACAGTTTTCTTTCATTTAGCATAATGTTTTCAAGATTCAGCCATGTCATACTTCATTTCTTTTTATTTACCCATTCATCGGTTGATGGATATTTGTTCCCCCTACCCCACTTTTTAGCTATTATGAATAATGTGCTATGAACATTTGTGTACAAGTTTTTATAAAGGACATATGTTTTCCTTTCTCTTGGGTATGTGCCTAGGAATGGGGTTGCTAGATCATATGGTGATTCTGTTTAACATTTTGAGGAACTACCAAACTGTTTACCAAAACATTTATATCATTTTATATTCCTACTAGCAATGTAGGAAGTTTCCAGTTTCTCAACATCAAGCTAAAATACTTTTCAAGCTTCATTTTATTCTGTAAGTTATGGGTTCCATGTTGCTAGAATGCAGATATATTTGTAAGGAAGTTTTTTTCTCCAATCTGCAAAGATGCTCCAAGAAAATGGAGTTGGACTAATTTATCCTAAGTTATCTTCTAACTCTAAAAATCTGTGCTTCTCTGAATTCTTCACCTTCCAACAGAAAGATGGTTCTTTTGATTTGCACCTTGCAGTTTGACCTAAATAAAGATGCCTGTTTGGCATGGAAAAATAAACAAAGCTGGAGTCCAAAACCTGAGTCACTGTTTTAAGTACATTTAGGACATTTATAATGTCTACTAGCTGTCCTTTCTCTAAACCAAAATCTGTTTTCAGTTGTTTTTGAAAAGTTCAGGTATTATTTTACAATGTATGAACAATTTAATAAATGGGAAAAAAGAGAAGGGACTAGAACCTACTTCCTTAAAAAATTGAAGTATCATTGATATACAGTCTTATATTGGTTTTAATTATACAACACAGTGTTTAAGAGTTAACCATATTATTAAATCTCCCCCCCCACTAGTGTGTTGAATCTACTTTCTATAAAGGTAACTTTCAATATGAACATAGAATCACATTCGTAATTTCCACCTAGAATATTATAGTCATACGATTAGGCAATACCAATTATAATACGTAAAGCTGTGTACCTCTTTTATTCAAAAGTCACACATTTTGAACTATGACCTAGTTGTCATTTTTCCTCTTGGCTTAAGCACCCAACACATCAATAATCACAGCTTGAGCTCACACATTTGACAATTACTCAAGCAACTGTCACAGTAGTAAGGAATGGAAAGGCAAAGTGAAGCTTTTCTCCATTAGAATCTGTTGATTTTTCTGGTTAATATTAGGCTATAAAAATTTAAATATGGAGGCAGCACAACAAAAGAGCATAGGCTTTGGAGTTCATACTAAAAATAGAGTTGAATCCTAGCTCTGCCATTTACTTTTGGAGTTTAAACTTATGGCAAGTTTGCTTACCTGCATGAAAACTTAGTTTACCTATCTGTTAAATGGGATTAACATCTCCTACTTCATTGGGTTGTTGTCAGGATCAATAGCTAATGCATTGTATACAAAATACATGTTAATACATCTTAAGTCATTTTTTTGCTGAAAATCTTCCCTGAGGGCTGAGGATTTAAATATATATCACTTTCCTGGCCTAGGAGTCTGGCTTTGATTTAGATCAATGTGCAAGCATTTTAATAGAGCTTGTGTAATTAGGAACTGATTTCATAGCTTGTGATTTTTTCTGTCATTAGAGTCTGCTGAGATTTTTCATACATATTTGTTTTTCTTCTTAGTCTACAGGATCACATTGTTATTAATCCATATTCAGTTTATTCCTAGGAGATTATTTTGGGCATATTTCTCTTTCCTCATCTCCCTCAAAGAATGGAGAAGTTGAGAAAAACCAATACATTTTAGAGGATTTAACAACCAAATGATCATTGTTGGCAAAGAGCAACTTGAATATGAATGCTCTTGGACATGAGGATCTTTGATACAATTATGATTTTACATCTATCGGTTTTCTTGGGACATTGCTTTAGGGAGAAAGCAAAATCAATTCCAATTTGTATTCTATTTATGTGTTTTTCCACATGTGCATCTCAAGGTGGTTATCATTCAGTTAGTGCATATACTCCTGTGAAATGAATGGGCCAAAAACAGTAATTAACTGATTTCACAAGTGGGTAAATGGCAGCCTAAAGTGGTTGAGTAGTTTACGGCATCTGGGCAAGTCTAGGGAAGTTAACAGCCCAATTTTCCAGGCCAGTTTAATTAATATTGTATCCAGGAAACAGTTTCTCTTAAAAGCAGAAATCTTTTACTGTGCTAAAATGTCCCTAGTGAAGTCCTTCAGTGTTTTTTCCCTCAGTTAGGTTATTTATTTACATGAGAAATGTTTGGAACTTCATGCCCCACCCAGATCCTTCTCTTCAATGCTAAGATCCTTGTTTATCTTGTGTGTATGTGTGACCCTTGCAAGATTCCTGTTCAAGCTATTGTCTTAATTTTTGTCTCTTAGAGTTCTTTTTTGAGCACATATTTAGTATTTAACATTTTTTATACTGATAGTATAAGATTCCGTTCAATAGATTTCTTGCTATTATCTTTTGACTTAACTTTGCTGTAACACTACACTGATTTTCTTATGTATCTTCATAAATGTAACTTCTAAGCTCTTTCCACTTCTGGATTTTTATACTACCCAACAAAGTGCCAAATCCTAAATATCTCTTGACTCTGTTCTTTTCCCTCCACCCCCAGTCACTGCCTTGGTTCATTCCTACTGGGTTTACTAGATCAGCAGAGTGGCCTCCTGACTTATGTCCTTGCCACTTCTTTTTTCCTTTTAAATCATCCTAGATGTCTCCAGAAGTGTTTGTATAATTTTATTCTGACCGTTATCAATATCTGCTTAAGATTTCTTAATGTCTCACCCTCTCAGAATAAAATAGGATCTCCTTTGCTTGGCATACCATGCTTTTCCTTAACTGGCATCCATCTACTTCGCCAACCTCATGAAATCCTACCCTGGGCTCTGCTCATACTAAAATACTACCTTCTATGCCTCTGCACATGCTGTTCCCTCTGCCAAGAATATCTTTCCTTACCCTCTATCTAAATTAATATGTCCTTCTCCCTTCCTAGAGTGTACGTACTTTTGGGGTGCAGCCAAGTGTTCCATTTTTCTATCTGCAGAGGCTGGCAGAGTGCTAGATATACAGTGTGAGCTGAACACATATTTGTGTGATTAGTTAGAGCAGCTAATAGTTGCATGGCTGTGGAACTCACCATCAATAGAAAATACTTTATACTGCTTACCGATGATGAAGCTTTCATGAAATTCTGGAATGCGTAAGCTGTGGTATCCCAAAGGAGGACCTACTAGGGACCTCCAGGGCACCCATCTGCATTAGTAGAGGGAATTGAAATGGGATGAGAATGAGATGACAAAACTTGGAGAAGCTCTGTGAAGTTTAGTAATTTTAAAGGAACATTGGCAGAAAATAGTTTTAATAAGCAAGTTTGTTTTCTATTAATTTAATTATTTCATCAAATTTATCACATATTTATGAGGTAAAGAGCTAAATTATTTGGACATTCACTGTACTGTTAATGCTTTTAGTTGTTTGAACTCCAGTAATCCTGTATGAAAAAGTTTTTTTTTGTATTTTTCATTTGGCTGCTGAAATATGTAAATCACTTAACTCTACTGCCCACTTTCCTCCTGAGACACACTGAATGCATGGCATTAGAGAATAGAGAGGGAGGCTGAGGCTAAGGGGTGCCAAACTTGAGGGAAGTGTAAATCATAGGGGTGACAACAGTATTTAAACAATTGTCCTTTTTTCTGTAACTTTAACATTATCTATGGAAATCACTATAATCCATGCTCTTGGCTATATTACACTAATGATAGCTTAATACATATTTTTGTTTTATAGATGAGGGGCTTAATAATTTGAAACTAGGTTTACAAATAGACTTTTCCAGAGCGTTGCTGGCATTATATCTCCTGTTCTGTCTGGGGCATTCTAGATGGGAGTTGTGGCATTCACCCAGGGCCATAGTAGATTTTGTTTTAGAGGCTTATGTTGAGGAGCAGCCAAATAAATACTATGGTGACTGGGATTCAGAGTTTAGGAAATACAGTTTCTTTAAGAATAGGTGAAGCATAAAGTGAAATTCAATAAATGCTGTATGCTGTTAATTATATGCCATGTTGCTAATACCCTTTTTTCATGATATTACTATTTGTATCTTATGTAATGCTTTATTTGCTACAGTTACTATTTTTCATTGTTTGAAATTAAAATGCCTATATGTAATTATGATACACCAATAAATACATTTCATTATATATAAAATAGTAATATGCATAACAGCTACAAGCTATTTTTAAATACTTTTGCTTAATTTTTCTCCTTTGCTAGAAATTTATTAAAATCTCAAGAAAATCTACACAGCCTCCTGGAAACATCTATCACTTGTTACTGAGAGATGCCAGAGATCGATAATGACTTCCTAACTCTGTTTTAGTTTATTTTTGGGTGACTGGCATGGTAAGAATGTTTAATGGGTTTGTAGGAATAAGTAATGACTGTATGAATAAGAAGTTATTGCAATTATAGCATTTATTATAATATTTAATATACCAGATCTTAAATGTTAAACTTATTAGTATCAATGGTAAAGTTCCAGACTCTTGTCATTTTATTTTTAGCATTTTGTTTAGCTATTGACCAATAACTTCCTTTTAAAAGTTAGAATTGACTGCACTGCAAACTCTTTTTCATAAGCAGGTAATGACAGAAGTATATTAGATAAATCTCTTTTAAAATATAGATTTTCAAAAGATTCTGCAGTTACAAAATGTGGATTAGTTTAGTTTGAAAAATTTAAATATCATATTAAATATGAAGGTTATTGGAACTAGTTCAAGTTTTGATGTTCCACTGTATTTTTCAAAAATGAAATTTTGCTTTTTCTGATTTCAAAATAGTCACAGAAAAAAATGGAAAATACAGAAAAGCACAGAAAAGAAAAAAATCACCAGTAATTACTTCACTTAGATATAATCTCTGCAGTTTTGAGGCTATCTTTCTGGTTTTGCTTTTCCTAGCAACTACAACTATTTTTTTATTTTAGCCCTTCAGAAGTGCTAGCCTCTTCAGATAAAACTGTGTACATGGAATCTTAAAAAATAGAGATCTAATTAATGGGATACTGTGTTCTCTACCTTCCCCTCTACATTCCTCTCATGATAGAAGCTACTTCTTGTCTTTTTTTGGTCCTATCTGGAGTTGGTATATAGGGTTAGTGACTAAAGAGAGACATATTTATATTTTTAACAGAATAAAATAAACCAGGGGAAACCCAAAATTTTCAGATAAATTTTTAATGAAATTATCACACAAATCAAAGTTGGGTATGTCTGTGTATGTACACTATATATATGTACATAACTGTACATGTATACTTACATATACAACTGTTTAAAAATATGTAAACATATGTACCAAGACTAGAAAGGAATATACAGAAAAAATATGTGCTAGGGTACTGGGATTATGTTTTTTTCATTAATTTTTAATATACTCAACAAAACATTATACTGAGACTATTATAGTGCTATAGAATCTTATATAAGTGAATTTGTTCAAGAGCTTCCCTGTCAATATCCTTTTCTTGGTATACATCATAGTTCAGTGCTACTTCTTCAACCCAGGCAGACAACTGTATATTAACCTGGAAAAAAAAAAGATTTTAAACAAACATGAAAATTGCAGCATGACCCTATTTCTCCAGAATTGCAAGAAATCATCACTGATGAAGTAACTGAACACAATAAATTTTTATTACAGTGAACAGGGCTAAGTTCTACAGGGTGCCATATGAACAATTCTTCATTGAATAGGTCTGCGGATTTAGAGACTTAATTAATTTGCTATGATTTTGGAAGACTTGAAAGAATTAAGAAAATAAAGGATAGAGTGTTTTACTATAAATAGTCTAATTATCATTAGGCTTAAACAATAAAAGACTTAAGACAATGGGAATACAGAGAGACACAGAAGAATTGTTCATATATATATATGTGTGTGTGTGTGTGTGTGTGTGTGTGTATACACACACACACACACACACACGCACACACAATGATGGTGCTCAGGGGCTGCATGAGAGGGGCTAATTTCCCTCTATAGCCTTCATGGGCCCTTTCTGCACAATGCAAACTTGAGTCCATGACACTGAAATTTTGGAGCCACCAATAGATATACCTGCTTAAAGAAGTTTCATTAAATAGGAAAGCATTAAATTATTTAAGAATTTTTATATAAAGACTCAGAAATATTAATTTCCATTGGTTACCCAGACATACATGTTTCAGCTATATTATGAAAGCTATTATTTTGCTAAGTGAAAAATCATTTACCTCAATATATACAGAAATTATAAATTGGAGACCTTATATTTTAAAAGGTATGTTTTTATGAGTATAGAAAAGTATGGTGGGGTCACATCACTCATGGGGAAGAATTAAGTGGGGGAAATTGGGGACATTAATATATTTTCTTTATGTATCTCTGGATTGTTTTCCTTGTTATGACAAACATGAATTACTTCTGTAATTTATTTTTTGATTTTTAAAAATTCAAGTATAGTTGACATACGATATTATATTGTTTCAAGTGTACAATATAGTGATTAGACAGTTATCTACATTATTAAATGCTCACCCCAACTAGTGTAATTACTATCTTACAGAACTACTGGCTATATTCTCTATGCTATGCTTTCAGACCTGCTTTTGTAAGTTAGATAATTGAAAAAATTTGTTAGGAAGGCATTATTGATGAATGTTTAGTTTCTTAAAGGAAGAAATAAATACTTACATGTGGCAGTGCTTATATGCAAGGCAAGTTCTACTAAAGAAAATGATACTACTACTCTGATTAAGAAATACACATTATCTTTCGTTTGGGATCTCAAAAGAGCTTTACAGATACTAACTAACCTATATAAAATAAGGGTCAGTTTCTTGGGTTAAATTTTATTAAATATCAGCCTTATTTTATATGGGGTATCTGAGAAACAAAGAAGTGGTCTGTACAAGATTCCAAACTGACATGAAGGTAAACTGCACATAGTATGTGGGTCTCTTGTCTTATTTGATTCTAGAAGCCTTGAACAACTCTGTCCTTTTTGTTCGAAGTAAAAAAGTTATGGTGTGGGTGTTTTAATACTCTTACAAGCACTTAGTAGCAGTAGTTAGCCTAAAACTGTAAACCTACTGTTGGAAAAATTTTGTAGAGAAGCAAAGGAATCTATCTCAAGATAAGAATGATAATTTCAGAGCTCTTGAGACCAGTGAATGAACCACAAACTAGTTCCTCAGTTGTACGGTCATGCCATTCTATCACCCGTCACTATATTCAGATGGAACATTTGTAGAATATTGGAATAGCTATCAGAAAAAAAAGTAGGAGAAAAAGTTTTGACAATAATTATGCTGACAAAGAGGCTTACATACCTGAAGTCTTGAGAGAGAATCTTCAAGATTTGGTACTGTTACTAATAATGATCCTGGTTTCCTTACATTATGGCTGATATATTCCCAGGCTCTACAACATATTAAAAATTTATATGTTAGGTTTCAGCAGACATTGGAACTTTTGAGATAAAAAAAAAACACAGCACAGGTGACATCTAGAAATCCAGATGGGCAAAAATGTTTGCCTGCAGGAAACAGGATGGCAACAATACACTTGAAATTTATAAACTCTTCAGTTCCTGAAGGGTGCTGGCAAAACTATGAAGTTATATAGTACTGAAGAGGTTTAAGGAAGTGGGGATTTGGGCTACTACCAAGGTATTGTGAATAAGGCCAAAACTCAGTTTTCAGAACCAATACACAGTCAAAGCTGGATCAGCAGTTAAAGCCCTTTCAATTTTTTATGAAGTGTATCAAAACTGGTTCTGCATAATGGAACAGAGGTGGGAAAGAGTCACAGAGAAAGGCCACAGAAGCCAGAAACCAAGCGAAGACTAACAATAAGAGTGTAATATACAGATTAGAGCTTTTAAAATAACATCAAGAGTGAAATTATACTTTATTTGGGTGTCAGAAATATTCAATGGCAAGACTTTTAGACAACAGAGCACCTGGGAAATTTAGTGGGCTTAGCCAGGTTTAAAGCACAATAGAATGCCATGTACCGGTGTGTGTGCCAGACGGCAGTGTCTGACCAGTTCAGATTAACCTTCAGTTGCAGACATGAACTAGATCTCCATATTGTGCATGAGTCTTGACAGTCCAGCCCACTACTGGGGACCAGTGGTCAGGCAATGCAGGGATACATACTCCCTGCAGTGGGGCAGGTGGGCAGCAGGATTATATGCACTTATTTAGTCATAGCAAGGCTTATTAAGGTTAGTACATTCTGTAGTTTATTAGGCAAAATGATACAAATGCCTTTTTTCTCCAGCTAGATCTAGCAGTGTTTGATGATAAATGTCACTATTTGGGGGCTAGAGCTGTTTGTTGTTTTGAAGTGGTTCCTTTAAAACGGCACATTTTTACAAGCTTATTTAATAAGAATAAAGGAGCTGAGCACAGTGGCATGGTTGAGCATGGCTTTCAGAACAGCACTTGCTGTTTTTGGTAAGCTGGCATTGTAGCAGTTGCATCTGTTTCACTTACTAAAAAAATACATAGTGGTACCTTTCAACTAACAATTACTCTACAAATCTGCGGTGTCAGCCCATAACGAGGTCTAATTTATTCTGAAGCCCGAGTCTTTCTTGAGTATACATTTTCTATTATTACATTTCTGTTTTCTCATATACATTCCTGTAGCATTATTATTCCCCTTGTCCTGAGACTCTGATTGAGATTACCAGTCTTTGGAGGCTATATGCTGTGCCATCTCTTTTACTTAAAACAATCTAGAATTAATACAGGTGAAAGACCAGTTTTGTCAGAACAATTCCAGTATCAGGATGCTTTTCTATATCTTCTAAGCTTTCTCCTGTATACTGCCATTCATGATGGAGACGAGACAATTAACCATCAGAGTTATAATCTATCTATATTTAAAATTCATTGCACTAGACTAATTTGGGAGAAATGACTGAGCTAACACACGTGGCCAATACCTATTCAGTGAATCATGTAGAGTTTGTGATTGAATGTACCAAGAAAGTTTTTAAAACAACCCAAATGTTCAGTATTTCCAGTATCAGATTCACCAGTCGCTTTCATCATTCTTCAGCATTCAAAATCTTTCTAAATTTAATCTCCAAAGACTTTAAGGTGTCTTTCTTTTTTAACTTATACAACATAAACCTGACAATATTTCATTCCCCAATAATTAGGTAATGTTTTGGCTACTGGTCATTAATTTAAAAAGGTAAAAAGCTAATCACACTTTGTTCACTGGAAATTAAGCCTAAAGAAGGTACTATGATTAAAACAACTTTGCTCATGTTGTGTTTCTGGTCTTTAGCCTGTGACCAAAAATCATCGCCCATTCTGGCTGAGCTTTGACTATTTGATTAGCTTCCTGTTGAATTAGTTTTTTTTTAAAAATTTTTTATTAAGATATTATTATTGATATACACTCTTATGAAGGTTTCACATGAAAAAACAATGTGGTTACTACATTTACCCATATCAAGTCCCCACCCATACCCCAATGCAGTCACTGTCCATCAGTGCAGCAAGATGCCGCAGATTCACTATGTGCCTTCTCTGTGCTACACTGTTCTCCCCGTGATCCCCCACACCATGTATACTAAACATAATACCCCTCAATTCCCTTCTCCCTCCCTCCCCACCCACCCTTCCACACCCCTGCCCTTTGGTAACCACTAGTTCATTCTTGGAGTCTCTGAGTCTGCTGCAATTTTGTTCCTTCAGTTTTGCTTCACTGTTATACTCCACAAATGAGGGAAATCATTTGGCATTTGTCTTTCTCTGCCTGGCTTATTTCACTGAGCATAATGTCCTCCAGCTCCATCCATGTTGTTGCAAATGGTAGGATTTGTTTCTTTCTTATGGCTGAATAGTATTCCATTGTGTATATGTACCACTTCTTCTTTATCCATTCATCTACTGATGGACACTTAGGTTGCTTCCATATCTCGGCTATTGTAAAAACGGCTGTGATAAACATAGAGGTGCATATGTCTTTTTGAATCTGAGAAGTTGTACTCTTTGGGTAAATTCCAAGGAGAGGGATTCCTGAGTCAAACGGTATTTCTATTTTTAGTTTTTTGAGGAACCTCCATGTTGCTTTCCACAATGGTTTAGTTTTTTGAGGAACCTCCATGTTGCTTTCCACAATAGCTTACGTTCCCACCAGCAGTGTAGGAGGTTTCCTCTTTCTCCGCATCCTCACCAGCATTTGTTGTTCTTAGTTTTTTCGATGCTGGCCATCTTTACTGGTGTGAGGTGATATCTCATTGTGGTTTTAATTTGCATTTCCCTGATGATTAGTGATGTGGAGCATCCTTTCATGTGTCTGTTGGCCATCTGAATTTCTTCTCTGGGGAACTGTCTCTTCATATCCTCTGCCCATTTGTTAATCAGGTTATTTGTTTTTTGGGTGTTGAGGCGTGTAAGTTCTTTGTATGTTTTGGATGTTAACCCCTTGTCGGATATGTCATTTACAAATATATTCTCCCATACTGTAGGATGCCTTTTTGTTCTGTTGATGGTGTCATTTGCTGCACAGAAACTTTTTAGTTTGACGTAGTCCCATGAGTTCATTTTTGCTTTTGTTTCCCTTTCTCTAGATGTGTTCAGGAAGAAGTTGCTCATGCTCATATTCAGGAGATGTTTGCCTATGTTGTCTTCTAAGAGTTTTATGGTTTCATGACTTACATTTAAGTCTTTAATCCATTTTGAGTTTACTTTTGTGTATGGGGTTAGACAATAATCCAGTTTCATTCTCTTGCATGTAGCTGTCCAGTTTTGCCAACACCAGATGTTGAAGAGGCTGTCATTTCCCCAGTGTATGTCCATGGCTCTTTTATCATGTATTAATTGACCATATATGGTTGGGTTTCTTTCAGGGCTCTCTAGTCTGTTCCATTGGTCTATGGGTTTGTTCTTGTGCCAGTACCAAATTGTCTTGATTACTGTGGCTTTGTAGTAGAGCTTGAAGTTGGGGAGCCTAATTCCCCCTTCTTTATTCTTCCTTCTCAGGATTGTTTTGGCTATTTGGGGTCGTTTGTGGCTCCATATGAATTTTAGAACGATTTTCTCTAGTTCGTTGAAGAATGCTATTGGTATTTTGATAGGACTTGCATTGAATCTATGGATTGCTTTAGGCAGGATGGCCATTTTGACAATATTAATTCTTCCTATCCATGAGCATGGGATGTGTTTCCATTTATTGGTATCTTCTTTAATTTCTCTCATGAGTGTCTTGTAGTTTTCAGAGTGTAGGTCTTTCACTTCTTTGGTTAGGTTTATTCCTAGGTATTTTATTCTTTTTGATGCAATTGTGAGTGGAATTGTTTTCCTGATGTCTCTCTCCTAGTTCATTGTTAGTGTTTAGGAATGCCACAGATTTCTGTATATTTTGTATCCTGCAACTTTGCTAATTCAGATATTAGATCTAGTCGTTTTGGAGTGGATTCTTTAGGACTTTTTATGTACAATATGAATTAGTTTCTTTTTAAACAATTAAAAATTTTAATTTTCTAGTGACCTTAGCCTAGTAGTAATGGGTATGGGTATGGGTGTGGTGTGTGTGTGTGTGTGTGTGAGAGAGAGAAAGTGGGGATGGGAAGGGATATAGAAGGTAAAGGGGTGGCAGGATAAAGAGTTTTAGCCATTCAGGATTCCTCTCAGTATTAACTGTTTATGGTCTGTAATTATGTGCATTCTTATTTCTTTGCAGTAGAAACCTTACTAATGCACTAATCCAAATATTTGTGATTCCCTTTCTACATATGGAAAGGAGCTTTCCTATATCTAGAGTACATATAAGCCATCATGATAAATGAGAAGTCAGCAAGCCCAACTAACCAGAAAATCAGCATTGCAGACTACAGACTATAGAAATTCTGTAACTAAAGGAACGCATAGGTCCTGATGGGTCACAAAGCATTAAATTGTGGCAGAAAAGTCCAAAAGTCATCACAGATGTGCCAACTTTTCCATTACTTGAGTAGTGGAATTAACCCCCTAGTAACACCACCTTAAGAGCATTTTTAAAGTTTGATAATTAATCACTATTTTGGTTAGTATACTTCTATCCTGTTTTATATTCATTTATAGATATTAATTCCATCATTTTGTGTTAGGATAGCATATAACACGTTCTTTCAAAGAAAAGTGAGGCAGAAAAAAATTAGTATAAAGGCCCACTGGGAACTGACATCTTATTGCATCCATGACTACTAAGCAAATGCTTGGGTAATGATATTATTTTATAATTGCCCAAAATTAGATGTAATATTTTACAAAGTTAGACAATCAAAGTTTATTTTAATTTTTGTTTTATGTATAACACATGTCCTTATTGGTATAATCTCCTCACAGTGGAAGTTGTTTTTAAAAAGCTTACTGTGGAAACATTTCTACTTTACCAAGCTCTTTTCATACTTCGCTGGATATATTTTAAAAACAGATTTTTTGTTGAATAAATAACATACCTGGCCTGTTCTGCCTCATCAAGAAAATATTCGAAGACATTATTCATTATAATAATATCAGCATTTTGTAGAAGTGAACCCTGGGTACAGATGTCTGCATGAAGCACCTAAAGGAGGAGTTCATTTAAGAGAAGATTACCACATCATACTACCACAGAAGGAATATCTATTGGCTCAATGATGTTGTGAGGCTATACGAGAAGTTAACCCTTCTTAAAATGGAAGAACAATATGTTTAATACTACCATCTATAGTAAATACTTAATATCTAAGACAAACCATAAACTTGTAAAACTTTGTTTATTTGTTTTAGGTAGCATTATTTATATAGTTCTAGTAAAGTCTTTTGACTCCCAATTCAGAGCTTTTTCCAACTATAAGGAATCACTAATTGTAAGTCAAAGGATGTAGGTTCAAATTCAGACTCCTATCATCAACTAGATTTGTACATTTGGGCAATCAGTGTCCTCGTAGGTAAAATGGAATGATTATCTGTCCTGATTCACAGAATCAAATGGGACCAATAAAGACTATATATGTAATTTGTAAATTATAAAATATTAACAATGTGTTAATTGGCCTTGTCTAACTAGTCATCTAGAATCCACTTGAATAAATTATCTATCAAAAAAGCAAACAAAACAATTTATTTAATAACTATATACCTCTAAAATCAGTTTAGATCACAACAAACAAGTCTTGCAGAATGCAGGTAAGATAATAAGAAGAAAGTGCTTTGCTCTTGAGCAAATAAAGGACAACTTCCATTTTAAAAAGAAGAGAAAATATTTAACTACTTTGTACCATATGATTTCTTTCCAAATAAGCACTTGGTTTTACAAATATGTAATATTTAGAATGTTGTAAGGTCTGATATTAAAAATATTTTCTTCCTTTTTTAAAGTAAAATAATATATTTAAATAATATAACTTAAGTTGGCCTGGAGCCTCTGTAACACAACTTTGACATATTCCTGAACACACAGAAAATAGTTAATCACTTCAAACCTCCTAAACATGTAGCTTAGATAGGAAATGGGTATGGAAATTAACCTGATAACATAGCTCTCACACAGTTCCCTCTTTTTTTTTTTTCTGTTTCTCCCTAGGAATATAGCTAGGAATATAGAAAGCTAAGATCCAAGCTTGATTTATACTACAGAACCTCCAAAAGCCTCCTAATTGGTGGTACTAGGTATCTCTGGGTGAAGAAATAGGGAGAAATGGCAAAAATAAAGGTAATTTGGTTGGAAGCCAGTTTAAGCAGCAGCTAGATCCATGTATGCCTTTCTTCTTCCCCTGCAAGGAACAGAGGTTTATTCTGTGGAAAGGGTAAAACAGAAGGGCTCTGGGACAGGGTACACCAGGCCTAGTTGAAGGAAAGGGTAATTTACTGAAAACATGGGAGTTAAGAAACATGCAGATGGGATGCTGAGAACACCCTACTTCAATTCTTTTCCTCTATGACTCAGTTACCAGGATGTGGCTTGCCATTTGGTATGGAGATGGGAAAGGTTTTCTCTGGGCAATCAGACCAGCTCAAGAGGAAAAATCTTAAGACACTTTATCAGATATTCCCCAACTAAATAACTACTCAAACAAGATCATTCAACAGTGAAGCCCACAGTACTCAGAATCCCCATTGAGGTGCTCAGAACTTGTCATGCTTCTTGAGTATGAACAGAACCCAAAATTTCTAGACTTCTGAAGAAAGCCCTGTTAAAAAAAAGACTATAAACAAGAACAAAAACAAAATGCAAGAGCAAAGACTGAGTCTTGAAGGCTAGTTGGATTTCAACAGATACTATCAAAAATAATCCTTGAGTTCCTTTCTGTGGATTTTAGGGCCCCTCAGGTCCAGCATTTGTCTTTAGCTTTAAGGAAGGAAACTGTTAAGGTTGCCAATAAGATGTTATAAAAACAGTTTTCTACCACTGGTTGTTAATGGCCACAGAAACCACAAAAAAAAAAAAACTATGTGGGGTGGGTGTGCACCCATATATACTCCTTTGAAAAGAAAGTGGTAAAAATCTGTCAAGATGTAAATAAATAGGTATTTTATACACCTTTATCAATCTTCTTTAAAAAAAACCACAAAGTACTTAGTTGTGCATTTATAAACTATGATTCTTAAAAGGTCCTAATTTTTAAGTCTCAATTTCCAATTAAATCCATATTCCTGTTAGTTATGTATTTCTTATTATATAAGAGCAGTGTTTCTGCTCACTAAATGTAGGATAGTGAGAAAAAACCCCATGAATTTATTATTGGACAATGAATTTGCTTTGAGCATTTGCCTGTCTTTTTCTAAGATGTGAGAGACACCGAAAGAAAAGAAGGGAAGGAGGAAAAGAATGAAAACATTTCCTTCTCTGAAAAAAGGAGAGGCTAGATCCTTATCTTACTCAGCTATGTCTTTCAACATTAAATTACTCTTAACACCAGAGATCCTTACACAATACTTCGCTGCATTAACATTACAATGCAGATTGTTAGTGAAATGATAAGCATTATTGCTTAACCTAAAAACTTCCTTTCCTGTTTTGTTATTTTTTCCCTTGTACATACAAGAAAAAGAGAAAACTCTGTTGTAGCCTAACCCAGGGCATCATTCCAATGAACTACTATTCTGTGGCTTCCAACATTCCTCTTGGAAGCTTAGAAAAAGATAAAAAAGTGTGAGCATCACTTAACTTTTTTGCTTACTTCCAATATTCAGTTTAATTTAAATACACTTATGACCAACATCTAGAGATTCAAAAACACTGCTACCAAAACTATAACTGAGATGAAAAAAATTAAGAAAAAAATTCTACTTTCTAATAAAATTGGGAAGGAAGAGAAATATGTGAGTGGAATGTAATTATAATAATGCGTCTTTATTAATGCTTTAAAATATTAAGTGAACTCAATCTGTTTCTACACAACAGCAACCAAGAACAGATTAAAAATTATTTTCTAACTCCAGTGCAAGAAATTTGGCTAAATTATGCTATACAATGGATAACAGAATATATGTTTAAAAAGGTACCTTTATTCTGTCAGTGAACTTGTATTTTTTAATGACCATTTCCTGCAACTGGCAAAAGTCTCCATTCAATTCTACTCCATATAGTTGCAATGCTGAACTGTAAAGATAACCCTAAAATAAGAAGATACATTATGATGCAAATGAATTAACTTTTAATTGTGGATTTATTTCTACTTGAAAATTTAAAAATCAAACTTTAAAAACTAGAATTTAAGAGTAAAAATAAAAATTAAATTAACATCTTATATAGCTCATGCAAAACTTACAACTTCAAGAATTCAAAGACTTATACTGATCAAGACCTTGACTGTAGTTTAATTTCCAGTATATAAAGGTAATTATAAAGACTGATTTCTTACTTTTCCTGTTAAAACTGCCTTCAACAAAGTTGGAAATGGGAAAGCAATCACATATTTAATAACCTATTTCTGTAATTTGTTGGAAAGTTACACTAGGGGAAAGCAAGAAAGGAGTTAACCTGTAAGGAATATAATGGAAAATCATGCACAGTCTGATATTAGGGGAAGGCGACTGGAACTGTGTCCTACTTGGTTTAGGGAAGTCAGCCTGGTGTCTGGCAATCTGCCAAAGATAATCAACCAGTTAGTTAACAAGGATAATAAAGAATTGACTATCTGTTGTTATAGCTATCCTATTTTTGAATATGATAACAAAAAAATAATCTGGAAGGCAAGGTCAAATCATATTCTAAAGATGATTTTATATTAACACCTATGTGTAAACCAAGTTTATATTTATAGCTCATTATAGAGTTTTAGAATGTGCTCAGCAGAGCATACGTAGGTATTCAAAAATTTTTGTTGAATGAATCAGTGATCTAATATTGAGAAAAATGACAATGTGTTTAAATTTATTAATGCTGCCAGATACCTACATAGCCACGATTATTTCAGCTATATACTTTTCTAATAAATCAGAAAACTGACAAGAGTGGACAAAATGGTAATAATCATCATCTCTAATGTTTCCCAAGCAAAAACCATCTATCTTTCCTAATTACAGAATAAAAACCTTAACACTGAAAAATAAATTAAGCATTAAAGAGTTAACTGTTTTCTGTTTAGGGCAGGCAAGGATGCTGGGAGCTCAGTGCCTGTTCTGGCATGAGCCTGCTGTTGGCCACGTGTTTTAACTGCTAATGACAACCAGAAACCACATTTCAGTTTTCTGATAAAACCATTTAAGAACATTAGAAATACTCATGATTTGAATATTTTAAAAAGCCAAGTGATACAGGTGATACTTCAGAAACAAACGTCAACATTCAAACTTTGGATTATGGAAAGTTGGAGCAACATGTGTCCTTAGGTATCATTTAGGCTTGCTCATTTACAGGTGAGACACTGGAGGCCCAGAGGTGTTAAGTGACTTGGTTATGGACATATGCAATTTGCCAGGTCACATAAATTTGTCAGTTTTATAACAGCTCTTATCAAAGCTCACTATAATATTTTAGGACAGGACAAAGAAAACTGAAGAGCAATAGACAAAATAGCAAAGTGGTGAGAGTCACTTGCTTCTGTTTTGTTGATATTCCTTCACTTGTGTTACAGAGACAAACTAGTAAAGGAAATTAGAGAGCTGGCTTTTGAAATTCCAAATTCAATGTATATTTTAACCATATTGGTCTGTTTCTCTAATAAATAAAGCCAAGCTGTCACCTTGGATGGTGGCAGGCAAAACTGCTGCTAGCAGAAGAAAGTGTTTTCCAAATGTTGAGTATGTCCACAAGCTGGACTTTACCCCATAAAGGACTGTGCCGAGCCTGGAGCCAACATCAACCAAGACCTTTCCCGACAGATCAGGGAGCACATGATAATAAATGAACTTCAATTCCATGAGAGAGAAGGAATGAGAAATAAATCCTGGAGAATGAAAACAGAGTGAACATCAAATTTTGGTTGGGTATTAATAAATCCATTCTGTTTTTCTAATTCTTTTACCTATATTTATAAAGTATATTTCATGTTTTTCTTTCCTTAATCTATGAAAACCATTTGGAGTTATTAAAAAAATTAATATGGTAATTTTGCACTTATTCACTGTGAGCTGCATTAGAGAAGAATAAATATGAGGTGTCTGGCCTTTAAAAGGCCTCCAGGGAACAGCTACCCAGCTCCATGTCCCTGTCCCTGTCCCTGTCCCTGTGCCTTCACTTCTTTCTAGCTGCTGCTTAGGATGTCCTTGGTTTTTCCCTATGACCACTTCTTCCCTGGGGTACAGAGTCATCATTAGGGTCTTATAGCTAGAAAAGCCCCTTGTCATATATGGAAGGAGAGTCCCACATGGTAACAGCGTTTTTCAGATTTATTATTACCTATCTGGACTGGCCTGGATACCCAGTCACTACTTGCAACCTGATCTTTATGTGAAAATGCATCTTAATCTTCAAAGTTTTATTTGTTGAATATAGTTCTTCTATGAATCAGATCTGATATGGGGTCATAATTGTAATTCACTTTTTAGGTTTCCCTTTATTGCTTTGGTGAAAGTCCTTTTCCATTCTGTAAGTTTCAACTACCTACCTCAAATGAAAATCCTGAATACTACCTAAAAATAGAGTTAAGATTCCCAGTAAATCAGAGAAATTTAATCCCCAATTATAATATAGGTACAATATATGTATATTAAATTTGGCAGTAGTTAGTTTTTGAAAATATTATCTAAGCTCAATAATATGAGCACAAGATTACTTGCCTGGGGGAGTAGCCCATTGTAAGTCATAACTCTACATCTAAGTGAGCAGGAAGACTGAACTACGCATCTAAACTAGTAGCCTAGACAATCATATCCAGTTTGACCAAAGAATGATATAAGAGCTAACATTTTAGCAGCATGGAACCAGTCTAGTTTCCCATTTGGGACACAGGTGCTGCATCTGAGAGGCAGATACAGACTTTCAGTCACTAGAGTTCTCTGTTATGGACTGGAGAGGCCACTAGGTCAAATCATGGTCTGAATAAGCTCTTTCTCAAGATTACCTAGCTTCATCCTCGAGTCCATGCCCAACAGTATCTGATTACCATATGACTTCTCAAGCAGATGTTTTTATAGGGAGAACGTTTCAACCCCTTGACAGTTACAGTTCTCTTATTGTAAATAAGTCAACATTATGGTTTATATACAAATCTCTTTCGAGTATGGGAAGTATGAGTTGGTTTCCCTGTACTCAGTCACTTCTGATTAGTTTCTGGACCTGACAAGTCACGTCAGATTAAATAGTTTCTGTGAAAAGCAGACACACCCTGCTGGGACACATCAAGTGGTCTGGCTTTCCTAGACAGCATTTCTATTTCTTCTCCCCGACTGCAATAGCTGGGGATGGCTATGCTGTAGCTCGGCCTTCTGCTTTTAAAAAACATTGAATGACTTGGTCAAGAATTTGCACACTCATGACACAGGGAAAAGTACACAGAGTCATCAGGTTTGCACACTTCAGTGCCTACCTAAAGGTGCCGTCTGGTGTGAACCGCACACCATACAGTAGTTTCTGCTCATTTTTCCTTCCTCACATAATGTATCAATAAAGTCTTCATCATAAAGGAAGGCATCCACGTGAACTGTGGGTTCTGGCTGCTGCCGTATCTGGTGGAGAGAAGAAAAACATCAAAAGGACCAAAGTACAAAGAAGTCTCTTTTTATTGCTAAATAAGGCACAGAAAGACAAGTTTCACTTATTGAAGTCAGCAACTCTGCCCTTCTTTCATTTTATTTGAGACACTAGCAGCTTTTTATTTGACCTGTAATGATACAAAATATGGCTATGAGAAAAATATAAAACTTTAATTGAGAGGAGTATTTTGAGACCATCTTGTCCATCCTAAGCAGTGTATTTTTCAAATAAAGAAACCTGATACACAGAGAGATTTCTGCAAAGAAATGACACTAGCTCCTAAGAGGAGGAAGAGTTGAAACTAATACCAGGTCTTCTGAGTTCTACATGTCAATGAAAAATACTTAATAAGTAGTCTGTCCTGAGGCAGTTTTCAAACAATAAAAATGTTAGTAAAATTTCACGCTTACAAATAAACAGTACTTTATTAAGACTGGTGATACACGATATAATAGCAAGTGGCTACAAAGAAACAAATGTCTGATTCCTTCTACCTGAACCACAACAAAGGATCAATCTGCTTTGGCATCTACAAAATTATTACATCTACACAACATCTATATTATAAGTATATAAAATGTATGAACACACAGGACGACCAGAAGGAAACAAAGGGAGATAAAAAGAGCTCCTTAGAATAGGGGACTATGGGTTGATCATTAATGTGCAATGAATATTTTTCTCATTTTATATATTGTGGCATATCAGGATACTGAGATTATTTTATTAATAACATCAAAACTGTATAACAAATATTTCTCTCAATTTCTATACCATCCATTATTTTCCTCCTTTGAGAGTCCACTCTGAATGCCTGCATGTTTATTACGATTTGCTAAGTATTCACAGTGTGCACAGTGCCATTAAAAATGTACAGGATTTAGTTCCTCAGCTCAGGAATTTACATGGGAAAAAACCATAGGGAGGGTTGCTGTTTTCAGATTAGTGGGAGATGAGACTATTATTATTAGCTCTACTTTGGGAAACAGTAGTCATAGCATATGTATCCTGTCAGAATTGGGATTTGAAGGGACCTGCATGAGGGGATTGTCTAGACAAGAAAAATGAGAACTCTAGGAATAGAGGAATAGAATAAGCAAAACTGTGCAAGGCAAAAGTAGAAGGAAACAAAGAGGTATATTTCAACTCTTGATAGAAGTGAGGGAAGTGGAACAGGGAAGAGAAAACCAGGACAATGACATGGGCAAGGCCGGATTACTGCTGGGCCTTGACTTTTTGCGGGGGAGGGGGAAGGTTGAGTGCTTGGCAAAATAACCCTAAAAAAATATCTGTTGAATGAATGGCTTGGGGATCCTGAGGGTTACAGAATCAAAATAATTGGGGACATGGCTGAAGCACCAAAAGAAAAACTGTTTAAAGCAGAATTCAGGACTAATTAGACTGGAGAGCTGTGGGGTTAGGAAAGAATAGAAGAATCTTCAAGTAGCACTGAGAGTAGATTAATTTAATGTACTTACTTTTTGGAGGGCTAGATGTTCTGAAGAAAGCATAGTTTCTAGAGGTAGGCAATTCCGAAGGTCTTCTGCTATGTTTTTCAACATAATGTCATTATTATCTTGAGTGAATTCATCAAAATCTCCTAGATAAAAAAGAAAGAAATAGCATTTATGGATGTAGCCATACGTAGACTAAGTGATTACAATGGACATATTTCCCACTAGGTACTATCAATTTATAACAATAAATCTCCTAACCAATGAAATATTCAAATTCTAACAAATGTTCCATTTAAAATATTGAGTCTTTCCCTTTTTCCAAACTGCTTGAAAATACAAAATATGATTATTTTAGCCTGTTACAGAAAAACAAATGCATTAAAAAATATGTATTATTTTAACTACTTTATTTTTATTCAAGAATAGTACTGCCATTAATTTTTAGGGTCCTAAACTCACCAGTAAGTAGTCAAATATTCCTTCTCTGACTCTATAGATCTTGGAAATTTAGAAGGCATCACACAGGGTTTACAAAAAACTTTAATCTGAGCATCCGTGCCTCCAATAAAAAGTACCCAAGACTTCAGAACTTCAGATAGAAAACAGCTGGCCCAACTATACAACAAACTTCACAGCAATTATGTTGATCTGCTGCATTTAAGCAGCAGATAAAATGATCATGAAAATAGCATATTTCTTAGGGCTGTGGCTTACTTTTGGATGATCTGGCAAAAAGGTATGTGTGGTTGTGTGTGTGTGTGTGTACAGCAAATAAGAAGGTATGGTCAGAGACTGACAGCAAATCTAGATGAGGGAAGAAAAGTAAGGTTCATTGTTCTGTTTTGATTCTTCTGTGTGTTTAAAACATTTTTTAAAATTGGTTTTTAAAAAGTATGATTCTAAGCAGCTCATGTATAATTTAAGTAGAATGTGGCTTCTCTGAAAGTAAAATACTCTTAAAGTTAGCTACTGTCTGGGATTCCAAATGTAGACTAGAAAGGACTACTAATGACAACATTTTACGTTTCTCTTAGAAGACTTTTTTTTCTAGGTTTTAATATTCAGTTCCTTTTAAATAAGCTACTGTTCAAGAATAATTCAGTGAGAAACAAACATTCTAATAGCAAGTTGAGGGATCAGGACATGTTGATTCATTAAAAATATTGTCCTTGATTCATCCCTTTATTGTTTATCCCAACATTTGTCAACTAATTCTGACTAAAATCCAACAACCCTTTGTACTCATTAGACCAAAGGAAGAACAGAAGAATCCCAGGACGGGAGGACCGGAGAATCTGAGGCTCACTGAGACTCTTGAGTCACTGTAACTCTGTGACCCTGGGGGACACAAATCGTCTGTTGCTGTTGATGGATGGCTACTTGAAGTGCTTCCTCCATACCTTCCATTGCAGAAATTTAGGGAGGTTCAGAATAATATGACATATCAATGATTCAGGTCATCTCTTTCACTGAAAGTTTCAGGACAGTAAAACAAAATTCCCATTTCCTGTATGCCTCTTACATGCTGCCTGTCACTTCCTCTAAGAAAAAAGAGGAATTTTTTCTTTTCTTTCAAAGTTAATTTGTGGAAAGCTTTCCAAAACACCAGTACAGTAAGATGTGATTTGTGGTATCCTTCACCACATTTTGAATTCTCTTCAAACTGTTTCCAGTCATAAGCAGTATTTCCAACTATTGCTGTCATTAGTTCTTCAGACTAGAAATGTTTAAAAATCTTGTCACAGGCATTATAAAATCCTCTCTGAAATTCCTCATAAACTGTCTTTACACAGGTGTTGAAAATGTAATCAATACACTTAGAAACATAGCCTTTCTTGTAGGTTTGGTCCACGTGTTCCTGGGCAGCCGCATCTGGGGAGAGCTCTCCCTGCCGGCTGGGCGAAACCTCAACCTAGGCAGGGGAGGTTCTTGACTCTGATAGAGAAAGAATTCATGAACAGGTCAGACAAGTGTAGGTAAGGAAGGAGTTCATTAAAGCGAGAGTAATAGCAAATGGCAGCAGTCAGGCAGGGAAGAGAGAGCAAGGAAGAGCAGAGGGAGGAAAGGAAAGTTTGTTGAACTCCTGCTTGGCATAGGGCAGATACCTGGCCAACTCCTGAAGACAGGGTCACCTGGCAACCCCTGTCAGCCTGAATCTGTATGGCCTGGTAAAAAAGCCTGCCACCCCAGGATTTGGGGGAGCCACGGAGCACTGGGTGGAGTGAGATGACATTCTGAGAACCTCCCCAAGTGAAGAAAGAGATTTTTTGGGCAGGCTTCTAAGGGGCATGATCATATAGCTGCCATCTCATCAGGGTCACTGAGGCAATGGAAATTTGCAAGACCAAACTGGAGATCTTAGTAGTCCTCTCCTACTTGTCTTAAGTAGAAAAGAGAGAGTGAAGACTAGTGCTTAAGTCTAGAAAATTGAATGAAGTAGTGAAGTAACAAAGACACTTACCACTTGGAAAAGGGGTCTCTTATTAATCTCCCAAAAAGGAAGGCCAGGGTGTGTAGGTAAAACACAATTAAGCTGAACAGCAATAAGGCTTTATTTAAAGCAAAGTACAAACGTGAAGAAAGGAGAGTGTGGGCAGCCTCAGAGGGGAGGCACCCAAGAACACCTTTTATATTGAATTCTTTCTAGAGTAAGAGGACCCCAAGGGGATTGTATCTTTCTCACTGCTTTAAAATAGCTATAGGAGAAAAACAAGGAGATCTTGAAGGAAATGTCATCCATCTCCACATCCCCCAGCCCCCAAATATTTGGGACTTGGTTATTTTTAAGTAAACTCATTATTTCCTTTTTAAACATAAAACAATTCTTGTGTTGGTTCAGACACTATAGTCATGTCACAAATAATTAAAATTTGAATATTTTATAGTTTACAAAGTTCTTTCATATAGAAACTAGGTCATTTAATTATTATAACATCCATGTCAGAAGACAAAGCAAAATATTCCCTCATTTATAGATGACATAACTGAATCTTCTCTGGTTAAATTAATTGTGAAAGTTATAAATCAGGCCAACAGTACCACAAGGAAATAAATGTAGGTTCTGCCTCTAAAGAAAGGTACTCTTCTTTTTCACTATACCACTGTGTCCCTAAATACAAAGGTTCTTTCTCTGCCTAATTTCCTTTTAAGCAGCAGTAGTTAATATGATACATTATATGTTTCTCTGAACTAATGTGGGAAGTCCTTATAGCTCTTTTTTCTTTCTTTACCTGTCCAGTATAATGTTCTAAGCTGTTAGCTACCAGTTATTTCTAGAAGGCAGAATATAAATTATAAAGAAACTCTATTGAGATTAATTTGAAATTGTTTTAGGCGGAACTTGCCTTTTTCATTGTATTCCTAAAATCTAATTAAACTTTCTCAAGGTGCTAATTAATACCTAACATTTGCTTAGCTTCCCACCATGGACAGGACACTGGAAGCCTCTCTGACTCACATTTCATTCTAATATCACTCACACCAGCGATCCTTAACAAGTACTCTCAATTTATAAGTGGTATAAACTAAGGAAGCCAATAAAAATCTCATTATGTTAAACTAAGGTATTTCATAGTCCAACTTCTTTGGACTTAATTCTGCAACATAAGCAACTTTATTAATAAAACATAGTTTTCATGTGAGTCTGCCTGTTTAAAGTAATAGTTTTACAATGGAAAGGGAACTGTGCATTACCAAATGGCAGAACCCATCTATGCATCTCTGACATATGACAGTTGTTCACTCTTTGCTTGAACACATTCAGGGACAATATTTCTTCCTCATGCTTAGGCAGAATCTGCCTCCCTATTAACACAACTTCTTTTTCCAGTTTTAACCTGAGAGGACTTATCATCTTTAATGGTTCAAAACATTTAGTGAATGTTTTGAATTATGCTAGGCTTTGAGCAGTTCTTTTCAAGCATTGTTATTCAATCCTAAGAATCCTATAGATGGTGCTATTATAATTTCTGTTTTATAACAAAAAAAAGAATCTGAGCTAAGAGGTTAAATTACTTGCCTCAGGTCATACTGGCCAGAAAGCATCAGAGTTGGGATTTGAATGCAGGTCTAAATTTAAACTCTTAATTACTCTACCATACAGCCTCTCTAAGTGGCAAAGAAGGTGGCTGGCTAGTAACAATTCTCCTATCATTACCTAGTCCTCTCTTCCCTATCTCTGAGCATGGTTCTTCAGGTGATGTGGAAGCCACATCGGCTGCCATCTGGTTGCTGTCTTCTGGACTTGTTCAACAGCCCCTTTAGATGTGGCCCTGAACGTTTACACAACTTGGCAATTTTCTAATCTCATTTAATTACAGAATTAGTTCTCTAGTCCATGATTATCTTAGTTTATTCACTTCTATTACTTTATAGCCTCTAGAGCCCTGAATGCTACTGCTACTGGGTGGCTCACTGATTTGGAAGGGATGGTGTTGGTACTGGTGGTCACACATCTTGAATAGTCATATGTGGAGATCTAGGGAACTGAAAACATGAAAAACGGGAATGGTGCAAATTCTGAACCATGACAACGGACTTCCAGCTATCTTCCTAGTTAAGTATGTTTATCTGGGAGTCAATTCCCCAATTAATGTGAGCACCACCAGTCAAGATGATAGATACTATGAAATTGTGTATTAAATTACCGTCACTTCAAAAAGGCTGTATTACATGAAGAATGAATTTGTCTTACCTCATACCAAGGATACCAGGTGAAAATGAGACCTGGTGCCTCTTTCCCTGGACAAAAAAATCTGATTCAATGACATTTAAGGGTACAAAGAGATTTCTTTAGTTACAGCAAGGATTCTTCACCATGGCCCTGGTTAAGAGGATACACATATGGGCCTTATGTGGTCCATAAAGGGCATAAAGTTGTATGCTTGGTTATATTTGTAAATACATATGCTTTTCTAGGAAGAAACTTAAGTGAGCTTTAATGGTAATAGATAATAAATACTGAATGCTGTATGTAAGGCATAGTGGAAATGATTAGCTGAGGAAGGCTAAAACTAGTTTATTATCTGTAGCGGTTGGCAAATAACGTCTGAAAAGAATAGCAAGACATTTTACCCTAATAATAGCTATAGGACAGATTAAAAAGACATGATATAATAGGACATTACTGAAGTGTATAAAACTGGAATTCACTTAACATTATATCATAAGTATTTACTATTATTAAAATTTAATTCCTTGAAACATTATTTTTAAGGCTGTATATTTCATCATATGCATATTTATTTAACCATTCATTCCCACTATTACACATTTAGATATAGTTATAATCGTGAAGAATTGGGAACACTGCACCTAACATTTTGACATGTGTCTCCTTGCATTTCTGATTAATTTCTTATTATAAATGCTTAGAAGTACTTCAATATTTTAAAGGCATTTGTTACATACCGTCAAATTTCTTTCCTGAAACATTATACCAATTTACTGGAACAAAAAAGAAAAAGACTATATGACACAATAAACCACTACAGCATTGAATATGACTGTAAAAATAAACTCTGTTGTTTTAATTTGCATTTCTTTAATTACTGGTGAGGCCAAATATCATTTAACATATATAATAGCTATTTCAGAATGTGCTGTAACAGTACGTTGCTTGGAAAAGATTAAAGAAAGGTGTTAATCCGTTGCCTAAGGACAATAAAGTTTTTCTCAAATTACATATGTAGGCGGGAAGGGAGTGGAGAAATAAGAGGTTCTCTAAAGGGCAAAATAAATTCTTTTAAAAAATCCTACTTATTTTTAGTTAAACATATGAGGGAAAACTGTTAGTCAAAGCTGACAATCTATGAGTTAAAGCCCACATTTTATGTCTTGTCAGATATCAAGTTGCCCACCTTTCCCTCTGACTCGTGCTTCCTCTTTATTTCCACTTCAACTACGTCATGGCCGCACTCAGCCCCGCACGCTTGGAATACCATCACAAACTCATAACCAGTTCCTTGGTATCAGTTTCTCCCAGCTATAAAATACCTTGCACACCTATTTTAAACTAATTTTGCTGAAACTAACTTCCACATCACTCCCTCTTTGTACAGTTTTTGGATGGTTTTCTGTTTTTCAATATATCAGGTCTCACTCCAGACTTTTAAGGCCTTCTGTATCAACAGAGTCTGATCATCCTATTTTCTATTTTCATTACTCCTTAACATAATTTTTGCTCAAGATAGGTAAACCTTCTCAGTTGTTTTCCATATTCCTTTTTGTTCATACTGTTCCTTTCAAATGTATAACTTTGAAATAAGGGCCTATCCAAGGTCTTTGTCTCCACAAAGTCTTATCCTTGACTGCTAGCTTTCACTCACCTGTATCCTTACTTCTAATGACTTACAATGCATAATTAAGCATTGGGTTATAGTTTACCTATCACTCATTCATATCATATGTCACTCTGAAGTCCCTATTCAAATTTAAAACATTTATTAAGGGGACTTTTAGTCCCAGACGAGATGGCTGTTGCTGTTTCCCTCACTTTAGACTGAAAAAAATAATTGAACAGAAAAGACCTAACATTAGTATGAGTACCAGAAGTGGGATAAAGAATGTAGGGCTGAAAAGTATTTAAAGAAATATAGCTAAAAACTCCCCATATCTGGTGAAAGATATAACCTTACAGAATTAAGAAGCTAAGCAAATTCAAAATAGGTTAGACCTGAAGAACACACAAGAACATATTATAATTAAACTTCTGAAAACAAAAGAACAAATCTTAAAAGCAACCAGAGACAAACGATTCATTACCTACAAGCAAACGCCAATTTGAACAATAGTGAATTTCATATCTCAAAACATGGGAGCCAGAAGGAGGTTACATTTTCAAATGCTGCAAAAAGAAAGGACTGCAAGCTGCGAATTTGTACCTGATGAAATTATCCTTAGGAATGAAATAGAAATAAAAATATCCTTGGATGAAGGGAAATGAAGAGAATCTGTTGCCAGCAAACTTATTCACAGATGTTTAAAGATAGAGTAAATATAATTGACATTCTCCTCATTAGTTTATGTCATATTTGATAGTTAAATCAACATTTATAAAACCATCTCATATCAGGATTGGGGCCAAGATGGCAGCATGAGTAGAGCAGCAGAAATCTCCTCCCAAAACCACATATATCTATGAAAATATAACAAAGACAACTCTTCCTAGAATAAAGAACAGAAGACACAGGACACCATCCAGACCACATCCACACCTGCGAGAACTCAGTGCCTCGTAAAGGGGGTAAGATACAAGCCCCGGCCCCACGGGACCCAAGCGCCCCTCCCCCCAATTCCAGGCGGGAGAAGAATAGGCAGAGCGGGAGGGAGACGGAGCCCAGGACTGTTGAACACCAGCCCCAGCCATCCGGGCCAGAGCGCAGACACAGTGCGTGCGCCGGGGACCCTGGATACTAGGGAAACAGGGCAGCAAGAACGGTGAGAGGGTACCGGACGCCTGGCGCCGGAGGACATAAGAAAAGCGAGCGGCCATTTTTTTTGAGCAGATGCCTGAGGCTGGCGCCGGAGAATAAAGAAAAACGAGCGGCCATTTTAAATTTTTTTTCTTTTACAAATTTTTTTTTTGGTCGTTGTTTTGTTTTGGTGGGTGCTTTTTGGAGGTCTTAAAGGGGCAGGGCAGGACACTTAATCCAGAGGTAGAGAATCCAGGGATCTCTGGGCACCCTAATCCCCTGGGCTGCAGGGAGGTCGGAGGCCCCTTACAGAGAGAAATAGCCTCCAGGCCGCTCCCCCTCCAACGGGAATCCACCATTTTGGAGCAGCTGCCCGAGCCAGGCCACGCCCACAGCAACAGCGGAGATAAAGCTCCATAGCAGCCGGGCAGGAAGCAGAAGCCCTGTCTGCGTGCAGCTGCCCAGCACAAACCACTAGAGGTCGCTGTTCTCCCAGCAGAGGAGGGCCACAAACCAACAAGAAGGGAAGTACTTCCAGCCGTCACTGGTCCCAGCTCTGCAAACTATCCCTATCACCATGAAAAGACAAAACTACAGGAAGACAAAGATCACAGAGACAACACCAGAGAAGGAGACAGACCTAACCAGTCTCCCTGACAAAGAATTCAAAATAAGAATCATAAACATGCCGACAGAGATGCAGAGAAATACGCAAGAGAAATGGGATGAAGTCCGGAGGGAGATCACAGATGCCAGAAAGGAGATCGCAGAAATGAAACAAACTCTGGAAGGGTTTATAAGCAGAATGGATAGGATGCAAGAGGCCATTGATGGAATTGAAACCAGAGAACAGGAACGCATAGAAGCTGACATAGAGAGAGATAAAAGGATCTCCAGGAATGAAACAATGTTAAGAGAACTGTGTGACCAATCCAAAAGGAACAATATCCACATTATAGGGGTACCAGAAGAAGAAAAGAGAGGAAAAGGGATGGAAAGTATCTTGGAGGAAATAATTGCTGAAAACTTCCCCAAACTGGGGGAGGAAATAATCGAACAGACCACGGAAATACACAGAACCCCCAACAGAAAAGATCCAAGGAGGACAACACCAACACACATAATAACTAAAATGGCAAAGATCAAGGACAAGGAAAGAGTTTTAAAGGCAGCTAGAGAGAAAAAGGTCACCTATAAAGGAAAACCCATCAGGCTAACATCAGACTTCTCAACAGAAACCCTACAGGCCAGAAGAGAATGGCATGATATATTGAATACAATGAAACAGAAGGGCCTTGAACCAAGGATACTGTATCCAGCACGACTATCATTCAAATATGATGGTGGGATTAAACAATTCCCAGACAAACAAAAGCTGAGGGAATTTGGTTCCCACAAACCACCTCTACAGGACATCTTACAGGGACTGCTCTAGATGGGAGCACTCCTAGAAAGAACACAGAACAAAACACCCAACATATGAAGAATCGAGGAGGAGGAATAAGAAGGGAGAGAAGAAAAGAATCTCCAGACAGTGTATATAATAGCTCAATAACGAGCTAAGTTAGGCAGTAAGATACTAAAGAGGCTAACCTTGAACCTTTGGTAACCACGAATTTAAAGCCTGCAATGGCAATAAGTACATATCTTTCAACAGTCACCCTAAATGTTAAGGGACTGAATACACCAATCAAAAGACATAGAGTAATAGAATGGATAAAAAAGCAAGACCCATCTATATGCTGCTTACAAGAAACTCACCTCAACCCAAAGACATGTACAGACTAAAAGTCAAGGGATGGAAAAACATATTTCAGGCAAACAACAGCGAGAAGAAAGCAGGGGTTGCAGTACTAATATCAGACAAAATAGACTTCAAAACAAAGAAAGTAACAAGAGATAAAGAAGGACACTACATAATGATAAAGGGCTCAGTCCAACAAGAGGATATAACCATTCTAAATATATAAGCACCCAACACAGGAGCCCCAGCATATGTGAAACAAATACTAACAGAACTAGAGGGGGAAACAGACTGCAATGCATTCATTCTAGGAGACTTCAACACACCACTCACTCCAAAGGATAGATCCACCGGGCAGAAAATAAGTAAGGACACGGAAGCACTGAACAACACAGTAGAGCAGATGGACCTAATAGACATCTATAGAACTCTACATGCAAAAGCAACAGAATATACATTCTTCTCAAGTGCACATGGAACATTCTCCAGAATAGACCACATACTAGGCCACAAAAAGAGCCTCAGAAAATTCCAAAAGATTGAAATCCTACCAACCAACTTTTCAGACCACAAAGGCATAAAACTAGAAATAAACTGTACAAAGAAAGCAAAGAGGCTCACAAACACATGGAGGCTTAACAACACGCTCCTAAATAATCAATGGATCAATGACCAAATCAAAATGGAGATCCAGCAATATATGGAAACAAATGACAACAACAACACTAAGCCCCAACTTCTGTGGGACACAGCAAAAGCAGTCTTAAGAGGAAAGTATATAGCAATCCAAGCATATTTAAAAAAGGAAGAGCAATCCCAAATGAATGGTCTAATGTCACAATTATCGAAATTGGAAAAAGAAGAACAAATGAGGCCTAAGGTCAGCAGAAGGAGGGACATAATAAAGATCAGAGAAGAAATAAATAAAGTTGAGAAGAATAAAACAATAGCAAAAATCAATGAAACCAAGAGCTGGTTCTTCAAGAAAATAAACAAAATAGATAAGCCTCTAGCCAGACTTATTAAGAAGAAAAGAGAGTCAACACAAATCAACAGTATCAGAAACGAGAAAGGAAAAATCACGACGGACCCCACAGAAATACAAAGAATTATTAGAGAATACTATGAAAACCTATATGCTAACAAGCTGGGAAACCTAGGAGAAATGGACAACTTCCTAGAAAAATACAACCTTCCAAGACTGACCCAGAAAGAAACAGAAAATCTAAACAGACCAATTACCAGCAACGAAATTGAAGTGGTAATCAAAAAACTACCAAAGAACAAAACCTCTGGGCCAGATGGATTTACCTTGGAATTTTATCAGATATAGAGGGAAGACATAATACCCATTCTCCTTAAAGTTTTCCAAAAAATAGAGGAGGAGGGGATACTCCCAAACTCATTCTATGAAGCTAATATCACCCTAATACCAAAACCAGGCAAAGACCCCACCAAAAAAGAAAACTACAGACCAATATCCCTGATGAACGTAGATGCAAAAATACTCAACAAAATATTAGCAAACCGAATTCAAAAACACATCAAAAGGATCATACACCATGACCAAGTGGGATTCATCCCAGGGATGCAAGGATGGTACAACATTCGAAAGTCCATCAACATCATCCACCACATCAACAAAAAGAAAGACAAAAACCACATGATCATCTCCATAGATGCTGAAAAAGCATTTGACAAAGTTCAACATCCATTCATGATAAGAACTCTCAGCAAAATGGGAATAGAGGGCAAGTACCTCAACATAATAAAGGCCATATATGATAAACCCACAGCCAACATTATATTGAACAGCGAGAAGCTGAAAGCATTTCCTCTGAGATTGGGAACTAGACAGGGATGCCCACTCTCCCCACTGTTATTTAACATAGTACTGGAGGTCCTAGCCACGGCAATCAGACAAAACAAAAAAATACAAGGAATCCAGATTGGTAAAGAAGAAGTTAAACTGTCACTATTTGCAGATTACATGATACTGTACATAAAAAACCCTAAAGACTCCACCCCAAAACTACTAGAACTGATATCGGAATACAGCAAAGTTGCAGGATACAAAATCAACACACAGAAATCTGTGGCTTTCCTATATACTAACAATGAACCAACAGAAAGAGAAATCAGGAAAACAACTCCATTCACAATTGCATCAAAAAAAATAAAATACCTAGGAATAAACCTAACCAAAGAAGTGAAAGACTTATACTCTGAAAACTACAAGTCACTCTTAAGAGAAGTTAAAGGGGACACTAACAGATGGAAACTCATCCCATGCTCGTGGCTGGGAAGAATTAATATCGTCAAAATGGCCATCCTGCCCAAAGCAATATACAGATTTGATGCAATCCCTATGAAACTACCAGCAACATTCTTCAATGAACTGCAACAAATAATTCAAAAATTCATATGGAAACACCAAAGACCCCGAATAGCCAAAGCAATCCTGAGAAAGAAGAATAAAGTAGGGGGGATCTCACTCCCCAACTTCAAGCTCTACTATAAAGCCATAGTAATCAAGACAATTTGGTACTGGCACAAGAACAGAGCCACAGACCAATGGAACAGACTAGAGAATCCAGACATTAACCCAGACATATATAGTCAATTAATATTTGATAAAGGAGCCATGGACATACAATGGTGAAATGACAGTCTCTTCAACAGATGGTGCTGGCAAAACTGGACAGCTACATGTAGGAGAGTGAAACTGGACCATTGTCTAACCCCATATACAAAAGTAAATTCAAAATGGATCAAAGACCTGAATGTAAGTCATGAAACCATTAAACTCTTGGAAGAAAACATAGGCAAAAACCTCTTAGACATAAAAATGAGTGACCTCTTCTTGAACTTATCTCCCCGGGCAAGGAAAACAACAGCAAAAATGAACAAGTGGGACTATATTAAGCTGAAAAGCTTCTGTACAGCAAAAGACACCATTAATAGAACAAAAACGAACCCTACAGTATGGGCGAATATATTTGAAAATGACACATCCGATAAAGGCTTGATGTCCAGAATATTAAAGAGCTCACACGCCTCAACAAACAAAAAACAAATAACCCAATTAAAAAATGGGCAGAGGAACTGAACAGACAGTTCTCCAAAACTGAAATACAGATGGCCAACAGACACATGAAAAGATGCTCCACATCGCTAATTATCAGAGAAATGCAAATTAAAACTACAATGAGGTATCACCTCACACCAATAAGGATGGCTGCCATCCAAAAGACAAACAACAACAAATGTTGACGAGGCTGTAGAGAAAGGGGAACCCTCCTACACTGCTGGTGGGAATGTAAATTAGTTCAACCATTGTGGAAAGCAGTATGGAGGTACATCAAAATGCTCACAACAGAGTTACCATTTGACCCAGGAATTGCACTCCTAGGAATTTACCCTAAGAATGCAGCAATCAAGTATGAGAAAGACCAATGCACCCCTATGTTTATCACAGCACTATTTAAAATAGCCAAGAATTGGAAGAAACCTAAATGTCCATCGATAGATGAATGGATAAAGAAGATGTGGTACATATACACAATGGAATATTACTCAACCATAAGAAAAGGGCAAATCCTACCATTTGCAGCAACATGGATGGAGCTGGAGGATATTATGCTCAGTGAAACAAGCCAAGCGGAGAAAGAGAAATACCAAATGATTTCACTCATCTGTGGAATATAAGAACAAAGGAAAAACTGAAGGAACAAAACAGCAGCAGAATCACAGAACTCAAGAATGGACTAACAGGTACCAAAGGGAAAGGGACTGGGGATGGGTGGGTAGGGAGGGATAAGGGGTGGGGAGAAGAAGGGGGGTATTAAGATTAGCATGCATGGTGGGGGTGGGAGAAAGGGGAAGGCTGTACAACACAGAGAAGGCAAGTAGTGATTCTACAACATTTGCTATGCTAATGGACAGTGACTGTAAAGGGGTTTATAGGGGGGACCTGGTATAGGGGAGAGCCTAGTAAACATAATATTCGTCATGTAAGTGTAGATTAATGACACCAAAAAAAAAAAAAAAAAGGCAATTCCTGTGTGGAGACCTCCAATAAGTTCTACACAAGGGTATAAAGGGCATATAAAAGTGGAAGCAAAGGGTCTGTTTGTGTTTATACAGAGGATCAAAGCCTAATTGGGCTACCCCGAAAATGAACTAAGATACGATATGAAAAAGAACTTCCAACATCAGCACTCTCTGGAAGACTCATGCCAGAAGATGATCATCAAAAAACCCCAACAAAGATCCACGCACTGCTACAGCTGTAGATGCACTCATCCCACCAGTTCCTGGACTTGCCATGGGAATGAAGAAGGAGATATCTAAGCTGGCCTGTGCATACAGTAAAACAACAAATTTGACTGGATCTATACTGTTGGAACTCAACCAAGAATTAGGAGAAGTGCAAATTGTAGCGCTCCAAAATCTTACAACTACAGACTATTTACTGTTAAAAGAACATATGGGATGTGAACAGTCCCCAGGAATGGGTTGTTTTAATTTGTCTGATTTCTCTCAGACTGTTCAAGTTCAGTTGGACAATATCCGCCATATCATAGATAAGTTTTCACAAATGCCTAAGGTGCCTAACTGGTTTTCTTGGTTTCACTGGAGATGGCTGGTAATTACAGGTATACTTTGGTTATGTAACTATACTCCTATTATGTTAATGTGTGCGCAATTTAATTAGTAGTTTAAAACCTGTACATGCTGAAGTTACTCTACAGGAAGATATGTCAAAGAAATAATCAATCTTCCCATGTTTTCTTCCGCCTGCTACTTCTATAGCTTTTCTTCTTCCTTCCTAATTACAACCCTTAAATAGAATTCGTGCCTCATATCAAATGTACCGAGTATCATAATTCTTCCAAGTGGTAAAGATACCTCAAGACAAATGCTGGGCATAGAAGCCACAAGGCATAAATATGCAAAGAAGTAAAAAGCTAACTTTTTCAAATAATAAGGCTTCTCTCTCACTTACCAACTTTACATTTCCCTGTATGGCCCCGGAAGATGACTGGTTAGCCAGAGACGGGTAAGATTCCTCAAGGGAGGAACAACCTAAGACAGGCACAGTCACAGGGGGGCCATCAGGTGGGAAATTGGGGATCAACAGAGGTGAGGCTTAGAACCTCACCCCCCCTGTTCTGAGAGAAATCTTCTGCATCCGTGGATGTTTTATTGCCCTTGTCTAGCTTGGATTAACACATAGTCTACAGGCACACACCTGATCATCTACATTTGCTCTCTTACAACACTAAACTATGTTTTCTACCTTTATCTTGTATCTACCTACCACTTCAGCATTTTATTAAAAATAATAATAATAAAGAGAGAAATGTGGTATCCACATATAAATCAAGTATAAAAATCAAATGATTATTTATATTTGAACTGTTTATAGTTCATAATGCATGAGCAAAACCAAAAGTTTCTGTGATGACTGCCCTTGTACTGCTCACCATGTAACTTATTCAATATGTAAGAATTTGTTCTCCATGTAAGAACTTGTTTGTTATGCCTCAGAAGATTGGAGACTGATGAAAATTAGGCTTGGGGTGGATTAATGATTGTGCATTGAGCATTGACTCCCCTATACAGAATTTTATTGTTTTTAACAACCATTTGATCAATAAATATGAGAGATGCCCTCACAAAAAAAAAAAAAAAAAAAGTACACACTTCCAATTGTAAAATAAATAAGTAACCGGGATGTAGTGTATAGCATAAGGAATATAGTCAAAATATGGTAACAACTTGGTATGGTGATAGCTGGTACCTAGAATTATCATGTTTATAAATGTTGAATCACTGTGTTTTACACCTGAAACTAATGTAATGTAATACTGTGTGTCAACTACCCTTCAATAAAAAATAGTTATCTACAAAAAAAAAAAAAACCATCTCATATAATGCTCAATGTATATAGAGGAAATACATAAAACAATATATTTAAAGATGGGGCAAGGTAAAGGGACCTAAATGGAAGAGTTCAATACTTCAGTTGAGTGATGAAACACTCATACTAGTTGATGGTGATAAGTTACATATGTAAATTGTAATACTCAGGGCAGCCACAAGGAAAACTATGCAGGGAGATACACTCAGCAAGAGTATAAATAAGAACAGAATTCTACAACTGTTGTAGTAACACACAGGAAGTCGGAATGAGATAAAAAGAGGTTGAGAAAGAGAAGGATCAAACAGAAAAGAACAAAATTGCAGACTTAAGTGCTAACATATCAATAATTAAATTTAAATTATCTAAATGCATCAATTAAAAGAGATTGGCAAAACAGATTTAATAAACAAAACCCAGCTATATGCTGTTAATAGAAACTTCAAATGTTATGGTACAGAATGTAAAAGAATGGAAAAAAAATATTTTGCAAATATTAGTTACAAAAATAGGACTGCTATATTAATATGAGAAAGTAGACCACAAAGCAAAGAAAATCATTAGGGACAGAGAGGAACACTATATAAAGATAAAATTATCAACCCATCAAGACATAACAATCCTAACTGTATACATTAAACAACAGAGCTTCAAAATGCATGAAACAACAATGGATAGAGCTAAAAGGAGAAATAGATAAATACTATAGCTGGCGACTTCAACATCCCATTCTTAGCAACTGATAGGACAATTAGGCAGAAAATCTGCAAAGATACAGAAGAATTGAAAAATACCACCAACCAATAAGATCTAACAGACACTTAGAGAACACTCTACTAAATAAGAGTAGAACACAGTTTTTTCTAAGTACCCATAGAACATTCACCAAGATAAACCATACCCTGGGTCATAAAACAAATGTCAAATAATTTAAAAGAAATGAAATCATACAGAATGTCTTCTCTAACCACAATGGAGTCAAACTAGAAATCAGTAACAGAAAGACACCAGGCAAATCTCCAAACACTTGGAAACTAAACAATACACTTTTAAATAATAATAGTTACAGTAATTAAGACAGTATGGTATTGGTCAGGGAGAGATACATACATCAGTGGAAGAGAAGAGAGGATTCAGAGATCCACACAAAAATGCCCAACTGATTGGCAAAGATGCAAAATATATTTTGCAAATATTAGTTACAAAAATAGGACTGCTATATTAATATGAGAAAATAGACCATAAAGCAAATAAAATCATTAGGGACAGAGAGGAACACTATATAAAGATAAAATGATCAACCCATCAATTCACTTGAGAAAGGATAGCCTTTTCAACAAATTGTGCTGGAGCAGATAGTCATCTATAGGGGGAAAAAAGGAACTGCAACCTAAACTTTGCACTTAAAGTTAAATATTAACTTAGATCAAGGAATTAAATGTAAAACACAAAACTGAAATTCTTTTGGGAAGAAAGCCACAGGACCTGAAACTAATATAGTGTTGCATAAATTTTAAATAAAGAGAAAAGAAAACATGGAAGAAAATCTCTGGTATCTAGGGCTAAATAAAGAGTTTTTAAAGTTGACATCAAAAAAGGAAAGATGGATAAATTGGACCTCATCAAAACTAAAGTTTCTGCTTTGCAAAGACTCTGTTAAGAGAATGAACAGAAATACTACAGACTTGGAGAAAATATATGCAAACTGCTTTTCTAAAAAAGGGCTTATATCTAAAATATATAAAGAACCCTCAAAATGACAGTATCAAAGATTCCATTAGAAAGTGGGCAAAAAGGTGGACAAGTACCAAATGATTTCCCTCATTTGAGTAAAACAACGAAGCAAAACTGAAGGAACAAAACAGCAGCGGACTCAGACTTCAAGAAAGGACTAGGAGTTGCCAAGGGGGAGGGGTGGGGGAAGGCGAGCGGGGAGGGAGAGAGAAGGGGATTGAGGGGTATTATGACTGGCCCATATGGTGTTGGGGGATCATGGGGAAGACAATGTAGTACAGAGAAGGCAAATAGTGACTGTGGCATCTTACTACACTGATAGACAGCAACTGCAATTAGGGTATGAGGGGGCTCAATAATATGGGTGAATGCAGTAACCACATTGTTTTTCATGTGAAACCTTTATAAGAGTGTGTATCAATGATGCCATGATAAAAAATAATAATAATAATAAAAAAAGGAAATTGGGCAAAAGACATGAACAGACATTTCATCAGAGGACATATAAATGGCAAATAAACACATGAAAAGATGTTCAACATCATTAGAGAAAAGGAAATTAAAACCCAATGATAAAATCACTATACAACTATCAGAATGGCTAAAATAGAAAATACTGGTATTACCAAATGTTGACAAAGATGCAGAGAAACTGGATTACACCACTGCTGGTGGAAACATAAAGTGGTACAACCACTCTGGAATACAGTCTAGCAGTTTCTATAAAACTAAAAATGCACTTACCATATGACCCACCAATCACGCTCTTGGACATTACAACAGAGAAATAAAAATTTATGTTAACACAAAAATCTGAATGTGAATGTTCACAGCAACGGTATTTGTAATAAAGGCCTGACTGGGCTGGATATCTCAGATGGCTTTATTTCCATGTCTGGTGCCTAGGCTAGGGTGGCAAGAACAGTTACAGGCTGTTTGGTATATTGCTTTCCATAGGCTAGCTGGGGATTCCTGACAGTATGATGATCTCCGGGTAGTCAGACCACATATATGATGGCTACATTCCCACAGAGCAAGCATTCCAAGAGACAGGAAGTAGAAGTCGTCAGTTTCTTCAGTTTGGGTCTGAAACTGGCATAATGTCACTTCTGCCATATTCTATTGTCCAAAGCTGTCATAGATCCTACCCAGATTCAAAGGGAGAGAACACAGATCACACCGTTCATGGAATGAGGGTAAAAGGACTTGTAGCCATTTTTAAAAAACAGCTTTATAGAGGTAGAATTCACATACAATAAACTGTACATATTTAAAGTTTACAATTATATAAGTTTTGACAGGTATGCAGCCATGAAACCATCACTACAATCAAGAGTGAAGATATCCATCATTCCCAAAAGTTCCATCATGCCTATTCATAATCCCTCCTTCTCCTTTCCAATTCCCTTACCCACCCAATCTCGAGACCTATTTATATCACTATAGTTTATATTTGCTAGTTTTTATGTAAATAGGAATCATACAGTGTGCAGTCTTTTTTTAGTATGGCTTACTTAGCATATATATGTGGTTTTGTAAATAATACACTTCATTCCATTTATTTGCCAAGCAATATTCTTTTATAAAGATATATCACAATTTGTCTATCCACTATCCTATTTCTGAGACTCATCTCCCTTCCCTTTTTCTTGCCATATTGCCAGAAGCTCTATTATGAAGCTGGACAGAAGTGATGAGTACACATCCTTGTGTTGCTCCCATCTTAAGGGAAAAAAATTCAGACTTTAACCATTTGGTTTGATGTTAGTTGTAGATATTTCACAGATGCTCTTTATAAGATTGGGATTGTTCCCTTCTATTCCTAGTCTGATGAGAGTTTTTATCAGGAAGAGATGCTGATTATTTTCTGTATCTATTAAGATAATCATATAGTTTTTCTTCTTGTTAATATGGTGAACTACACTGATGATTTTCTAATGTTAAACCAGCAGTGCATTCCTGGAATAAACCCATTGGTTCATAAAGTATTATTCTTTTTATATGTCATGGTCATTTTTAATATACGACAAATACGATACAAAAGTACAATTCTTTTTATTTGATTGAAAAATTTTAAGAGGTGCCCATTTGTTCATTACACCTTTTTAGTTCTTGAAAAAATAATCTACTTTTACAACTTCATGTATTTGATACTTTCACAGATTTATATGGTTTCAGTGAAGACTGGAAAATCTTTAGATTAAAGCTTGGAAAAACTGTATTGGTAATTCCTCACTGGTATTACAATACAGAACTGGAGCACCATGCTGTCTGACAAATGTAACTAGATCCCAGGCTTTGCTTTTTAGATTTCTGAGAATTTCAAAGAACTTCTAACACCGCTGTAGCTGCTGCTCAGCAACATGTCCAATTCTGCTCAGTGAAGATGTATTTAAAATATGACACAGAGAAACTTCTAAAAGCTTCTAGTTACCTACTGTTATCTTCTTTTAAGCATTTAAATATTTTTTTGATGATTTTGTTAATTATCTTATAGCAAACCCTAATTTCCTATCCTTTGTAACCTGATTCTGAATAGAAATTCTAATGGGCTGTTGGTTTGACTTCCTCTTTTATATTTGTATAGCCAGGAAAAATTCAGAGCCTTCAGAAGTGTTTGTCAACAGATAGCTGTTCCAATGTACTTTTTTATTTGCTTATTGGGGACTCCACTTGCACTTCTGGCTCTCAGTTCCCTTCACTTAATGGATGGTAGTCATTCTCCTACACTTTGAAATCTAGATCAAGAGCCCAATTCACACATATACAGGAAACAGAAAAGAACAGATGCTCTACCACTAGGTCAGAATTAATCAGCTACGGTCCTGCTCTTTTTACTCTTTATTTATTTTATTTGGCATTATCTTTGTGTGCTTTGCCCCAGTCTTAGTTCATCTTTACCATAGTGGTGCTTGTTTCCTGGACTTTTGGCCTAAGCCATACCAAGGTAAAATGTAGGCTCCAATCTTTATTCTTCTTCTATGTCTGCAGTGTATATCAGACATTGACATGTACTTGGCTCAGCCTGATCCTAAATGGCCCAGGTCTTGGTGTGATAATCCCACTATTTCTTCAGAGAACAAGAATACTATTCTTCCTTTTGTGTATTTTAAATTATTGTGATTTTCCCAGTTAGCAAGAGTACTTTTTTTAGTTTCAATAAACACAAAAACTCAAAATCAAAGCTATACTCAATGCCTATTATTGACTCTTGCGATTTCATTAAATGGTAGAATTATTAAAGCTCTAAGCAAGTAATATATGATGCAAGTGACAATGCTAGAGATAAAAAAATTTTTTTTTTCTGGAGGAAGTGAATAGGAAAATGAGTAGTCGACTGGAAGAAATTT